>NC_135877.1:5717500-5917500 GCF_031162955.1 Sander vitreus | reverse complement strand
CCAAGAGAAATCAAAAGGGAATGTCAAATATAAAGTAGAAATACGTACGTTGTACTTCACAAACAGTAGCAGTAGCACAGTAGCACTAACCATTGAAACTGCTCTTAGATTGAGGAAACCAGCATCTCCGTCATACTCTCATTTCTTTACAATAATCATTGCAAGGCATCCCAATCCATTTAACAAATACAAATTGTTTAAGGACAGCATACACAGAACCTTTACGCAGCAGCGGGGTTATGTAATAACCGTTTGAATGAACTTAAGCATCTACTGCACTGTCAGCACACGCAAACAGAAGTGGCTTTTGGCAGGTTCTCAAAAACACTGAAGTGAGAACCTTCAGCAGCAGAGTGGGCAGCCAGCTCACCTTTGGCAGTGTTATTCTTTATTTAGAATAGGGAAAGTAGAGGGAGACTAAACATGGAGGACACAAGAGGTAACACTCTATAGGCTCTGGGCATGAGAGATCTTTTTAACTTATCAGCAGGACAGCTTTTTAAAATATGGTGCTGGGCATCTATGCTAAGTTAAATTCTACTTTATTCACTCAGTGTCTGTGTGTGTGTGTGTGTGTGTGTGTGTGTGTGTGTGTGTGTGTGTGTGTGTCACAGCTATATGGCTATATTGCATTGTTGTTGAAGTACTAAATAATGCAACGTCACTTACATAAATTAAATGGCTATTATTTATCCATCTAATTTATGTAAGTGACATTGCAATATTTGGCACATGGCACACATGTATTGTCGAGCTCAAGATTCCCACAAATAAGACCGTATTAATTTTTCACCTATTTTGCTACGGTTCATCACTATGAGCAATGCCTTTCACATTGTCATTTGATCCATTGGTAGTGTAAAATATCAGTTATATACACTTTAATGATATTTAATAACCTAGCTAGCAAACAAGCTGCTGTAACCTCACACTATAGCATGGTAGCTATGTATGAATCAGTGGCAACTTCAAGCCTTGCATACTAGGTATCAGGGATCACCATGACAGTGTCAGATGAATGATCTTGTAGGCCTAAATTGTTTGTGTGCACAATTTTTAAATGCCTCGCCATTTCCCAGTAGCCAAAAAGCTGTTTGGGCTCTTACTCTGATTTCACAGTGCTTGACTGCTTGGTATTCAGTACATGTCTGAAACATCAGAAAATGTAGCTTACGGGACTCAATTACTGGTCCTGGCTGTCAGTCAACAGGAAGTTTAGCTTGGATCTGGATGTCATTGAAATATGGCCACATGCTTTGTTGGTTCCAATGCCAGATTAGCTAAAATATTTAAAAGCCCCGCAGGCATCCATGGTCCTCCCACACAGGTCTTTTCATTTATTTAGACTAATTGGACCTCTTCTAAGGCGTGCACTAGGGGTGCCCCCTTTTAGTCGACTAATCTGTCGTTTTGGTCTTAGTCGACTAAGATTTCTTTAGTCGATTAGTAATTTTTTTTCCCTTTTTCATGCTAAATGACTTATTTACAAAGAAGCATATGAACACATCTCTGGTAAACTAAAGCTGGGCAATATATTGATGTTATATCGATATCGTGATACGAGACCATATATCATCTTAGATTTTGGATATAAAAATATTGTGATATCTGATTTTCGCCACATCACCCAGTCCTATGGTAAACACAAGATTTAAAGTGGTGCTTTTGCATGATTCTTTTTACAGCTCTGTCGATTAAATCAACTCATTGATTAGTCGACAAAATCCTATTAGTGTGAGAATTTCTTTAGTTGTGGGCAGCCCTCGACTGTACAGACTGTGCTTGATTGATTTCTTCCTTGCACACACTGTTAGTTGAAAACTATTAAATGAATGTATTTTGATAATCGTTTAATCGGTTTAAGTAACTTTTTATGAAAAAAGTAAAAATTCTCAGATTCTAGCTTTTTAAATGTGAATATTGTTCTAGTTTCTTCACTCCTCTGTGACAGTAAACTGAATATATTTGAGTTGTGGACAAAACAAGACACTTGAGGACGTCCTCTTGGGCTTTGGTGACACCTTATTCCCAGCATAGCTCCGCCCAAATGAGGTCTAATCAGCACACACCTGTGTGGGTGTCCAAGTTCTTTAAACAATAAACTGTACCCAGATTAACGGTTCCTCGTGTCAAAAGATGTCAAGAAATAAAACCATTGTCAGATTTTGAATATCTTGAAAACATAGCAGCAGTATACTGTCAAGTAAAATAATAATATCCACTGGAAGTTTTAAAAGTTCTCACCCGCAGAAGATACATGCTAAGCTATGCTACAGTAGGCCTACACACAATGGCTGCTACCTTCAAACTCCTGGAACTTTACCGAAGGGTTTCTGTTTGCCTCTTTATAAAGAAGAACGTACAGTACAGGAACGATTAGGCTACCATTTGGTTTCGCCTAGCAAGCTCCGAGAAGGTTCCCAGATGCTCGTGTTGGTTAAAGGTTAACAAAACGTTCCCTGAAGGTTGCCAGAAGGAAATCAAAATCTTTTACAGAACCTCACCTGTTTGCTGCTACCATAAAACATTTTAACGTGTTGTGTTCTATAATGCCTGTCAAATGGTCTCCAACACAATAGTATTTACAGAAACAGATTCTGAACATTGGTTTTTAGTGTTTGCTAAGCTTACCGTAAGCTTTGCCGAGTTTGCAACCAAATGTAAAACGAGTATTGTAACTATTACAGTGGGCCATTAACACAGATTGGTCACAGGTGTAGCTAATTAAACTCAAGGCAAAGACAAGAAAACAAGAGAGTGTCGGCGGATGGATACTGGTGTACTTACTGGGACTTTGTCTTCACTCGGGGTTATCTGCATGCTGTTGCGCTTTAAAGACACACAGAGAAGTAGAATAAGAAAAAAAAGAGAGAGAGTGAAAGTTGGCGGTTTTTGCAGAAAAAAACAGCCCTATTCATCATCACCACCTTCATCCCCATCATCCCAAAATGACACCGGAGGTCACTCCAGTTAGTCCACAGTCCAAGAGCGGCAACGGCTCATCTATACCAGGGTGTATTGTTTTGTCAAAGAAAGATGTGTCCGCAATAAGAGGCTGCGCATTTAGACTCAGCAGCCTGATCGCGTGCTGGTGATACCCATCTATCTCACTGTGTGATCTGGAGGCTGCCTGCGCACCGCCGGCGCTTTATGGCACGGAGAATGCCACACTGTAAAAAATGTCTGTCTTCAATATGTTATTTGGTCTTGATGCTGAGTCTCTAAAATGCCGTTTTAAGTACAGGAAATCAACACATTTTGTCTAACTTAATAATAACCATTACTAATAAATGGTAAATTGATGATTGATTAAACTTACTTAATAGTTATTTTACAATGAAAATATAATGAATTGTTACTAATGATTAGTAATGCCATACGTTATGTGATTTTAACAGTCTATTTTTGCACACATAACGTTGTATATATTATAGTACGTTTTCATTTGTTAATGATTAATGATTTGTAAAGCTTATTGTTTGTAAACCGTCAATACACATTATTTTGGATGCCTATTATGAAGTTGCAACTGATGATTGTAATACCTTGTAAATGTGTAGTAAATACTTTGTAAAGCATCTGAAAACATTACTTAGAGAGCTATTATCAGCGCACAATAATCAAATAATCATCTCTTTTATAGATCACCAAAAAAAAAAGATTGTGTTATGTTAGGCTACTTGATGCTTTACAAGCCACTTATTATCCATGGAATAATTATAATAAAGATTAGTTGCAACTTAATACTACATGCATCCAAATAATGTTTATAGATGGTTTACAAAATAATTATTAACCATTGAGAAAGTATTCATTATCTACCTACATTTATAAACTAATTATTTTAGAATCCACTAAACTAGTAATACAATAACATTAATTATAACATTACTGATAATTAATGAACATTACAAATCATCATTTTATTGTTTGTTGCCAGTAAAATAACTATTAACTCACGTTTCATTAACTTTCAACTTACCATTTACTAATGACGGTGTTACCAAATACTTTCTGGTGTGGTTTCACCTGTTTTTAGAAGTTGTGCCTGTTTCTGAAATAGGCTACATCTAAAAAAATAATTATCTGACAGTAAAAAAAAAACTTGGTTTGCAATAAAATGTGGTACTATTTAACCCTTCCCAATATTTTTTTTTAACCTATTTTATAATTAAAAAACATATCTTATGCTCTTATTTTTGAAAAAAAAGAGAGGTTATGGTGGATATTTTTTGCAGTGTGGAGAGAGGAAGCACCCTTGGTTTAGACAGCCCACTGATGTCACCTTGAGAGAGACCTGTGTTTCTAATAGCTACACCGTAATCACGGAAGCAATATTAAATGTATTTGAAGCATTGCTTTTGTCCCAGGATTTTATTTCTGTTTTCCTCCAAGAAGCATTTTACAAGATATAATTTTACACTCAATGATACACACACACACACACACACACACACACACACACACACACACACACACACGCACTACAGGCCTTTCCTAGCTGTTAACCTATAGCTCTTACACATCACCTGAGCACATATCTTAGTATGTACTAGTTCACTCCAATTAACCTCAACCCAAGTCTTGACCCTATAATAACCCCTCGGAGAAGTGAGGACAGGCTAGATGACCTCATCCTGAAGATCTAAAATTCAAAGTGTTCCTCACAAACACACAGAGTCATACACATGAGCGCGCACACACACACACACACACACACACACACACACACACACACACACACACACACAGAAAGATACCTTCTGAGGCACTGCTAACCCCAGGCTTTACCACTAACCTATTTCTAATATCAGCCTAAATCCTCAAATGAAGTCTTTTCCCTAAACTAACATTAACCTTGAACTCACGTGTTTACGATTTTTACTCAAACTCAGGTTGTACTCGGTTCTTCTCCCAGATCACTCAGTTTTCACTCACTCAGTCACTTTTATTTTGAAAGGCTACAAGAATAAACATCTTGAAAACTAAATAAGAACAGCTTCCACCATCATCACCATAAAAGATTAAAAGTCACGAAGTCATTTTAATACGATTTTTTTTTCTATTTTGTGCTAAATCATAAAATGATGCAATGCTATGCAACACAGTACCCATGCAGGAAATATTACATGATTAAGTTATTTTTGCAAGATACTACTAGGGTGTATGAGCAGACTTACTAACCTCATACTGGTTTCCAATAGTACATTATTACATTGTTGTTGTTTGTTTTTTGACCTACACACATCCTTTCTGTGGCCCTTTTCTTTTTTTTTTTTTTACCTGTAACAAAGTTTCTGATTCCTCAGCCCAGGGTTGTTCTTTATAAGGCGCAGGCTCCAGGACGCTGTGGGACATGGGGTCCAGTCCCATGGAGGATCTGTCCTTGGTCAGACGATACAGGCCGTCGCTGTGGATGGACGAAGACTCGCTGATTGCTGTGGCAACTCGCATGAAGCTCGCACCACTGGTCCATGATCCTGGAAGACATTTATTTTGGAAAGACAAATGATTATAGAGTGTGGTCTAGACCTACTCAATCTGTAAAGTGTCCTGAGATAACTCCTGTTGTGATTTGACACTATAAATACAATTGAATTGAATTATAACCCAGGGATCTCGATTGGACATTTGGTCATTTAAGACTCCACGACTGCTGAGGTACAACAGCACAATTTTGAAAGTTTAAAGGAACTCGTTAGCCAGCAATTGTGTATTGTGACGTCAGTCGCTAAAACGCCACATGGATGAGGTGAAGAGGGACATCTATAGACAACGGGTCCAGTTTACTCTGGGTAAATATTTCCCACCGAGGACCAAACACAGAAGTAAAACAGGAGGGAATCTAGAACATCTTGGATGATTCAGCTGTATTGATTCAGGTGTATTTTCACATCTCGTCCTGTGCAGCTTTCTTTTGTTTATCCAGGCAAAGTCAAAGCAGCCGTGCGGAAACTTCCAAAGCTTGCTTCACATTTATGCACCTCAGAGCTGTCATAAAATGCAACATAAAAAGAGAAGGTTCCTCCACCATAACACGATTCAGACAACAGCATGACTGTAAATGTAATGTTCACACATTTGGTTGAAAAGATTTGCCAGCTGTCAGTTTGCAAACAATAAGTCAAAAGAGAAGAAGCTTGGTATTACTCTCAGATCTGGCCATGAGATTACATCCAACAGACAGTTAACACTGGAAACGGGCAAGCAGCTAGCTCTGTCCAAAGGTAACACAATCTGCCTACCAGCACCTCTGAAACTCATTAATTAACACTGTAGATCTCGTTTCTTTAATTAAAAAGTAAATAAAAAGGGAATGGTGTGTAAAATATGCAGGCTCCATGATGTCACCCACAGGTTTCTGAGGAGCCAAAATGAAACTCAAAGTGGGCGGCTCCCGGTAGCTCCGGCCGTCGTCATCTTGGCAGTGCCTGACATCTCCTAATCTAAAAACGGGTAAAGAGGTGGAGCATGGACGGAGCGGAGGCGGGCCGAATGAAGCCTACAGTCTGCTCACCTCCTGTCACCCCAAGTGACACCCCCTTAATTATGCATAACTTTGAGCTGAATATAATTAAAACGGGTAAGTTATAAATAAATTCAACCCCCGTACAGTTGTCATGAAGGAGGAAATTAGCTGTAGAGACCAGAATTTTTTTTTGTGCCAGGCTCTAAATATGTTTAATTTTGCTGGGCCGTAGAAATAAGTGAGGTCCTTCTACAACTGTATAATTAAATATATACAAATGGACAGTGTTCGAACTATACCGTGGCCTTTGGGGGAGCCCACTTTTCTTTTTTCACCAGGGTCGTGCGCTTGCGACTTACAATGACTTACAAAGATACATAACAGCTACAAGTGTATGCACTATAAAGGATTTACCCTAATATACTTTATCGACAGGAAGGTCAAACAGCAAACAGCCACCCACAAATAGTCTATAAACAAAGCATCAGGCTGTCTTTGAGATTTCACATGAACAACGGTTAAAGTTACTCAGCGTACCAAAGAATACCATAATTCCTCCGTTCAATTAGGCCTAAGCGACGCACCCCAAGCTTCCATCCTTAACTGTTTTGCCAGCAGCGTGTTGGCATTTGAACAAAGTTCTGTGTGTCCACAGTGTGTGCAGACTGTTAGTTACAGTATTGCCTGAGGCCTTTTAGAAGAGCAACACTTTTTTTTCCCAGGTTTTAGTTCGTGATCTCCCTGCAGGGGAAACGGTCTCTAACACGTTCCGTTTGAACTTCAACTTTACTCTGCAAACAAAAGTGTATTGGGAGTTGCACGTTTGACTTTGCTCAAGATGCAAAGGCGTTATACTGTCAGCTATCTAGCATCAATCAATAGATAATCTCTCTCAAGGGTTAAAGACGACACAAGGGTTAACAGACAGCGATGTATATAATCGGCTCTTCCAGTCTCTCCACTGCTGGCTGTTCCAATTTAACGGGAGAGAGGAGCCAGAGGGGTTAGGATGGTGACCGGCCTCTGACGAGCTGTTACCACCACCATCTTCAGCCAGAGAGGTCATTATTTCTTCAGCTTCTTCTTGCGTTGTCACCCAGGCGGGAGGTGTGCCAACAGGGCTTGCAGCAGGTGAATCGGTCGCGCTGTTAACGTCACCGCTACACAATTTCTTAGTAAAACCAAAATGAATTAAACTGCCTTGTTTTCTTTTTGCCATGGCTATATGATGCTAACTGCAGAATGGATTTCAAGGTCTTTGCGCGCCGATTAATGGCCTCCAACTTTTATATGTTTTCTACGAATCTTTGAGTTAACATGTACTAAACATGAGTTGAATTTGCACCGCCACGCCTTGATGCTCATGACAACAATAGCATGTATAGTTATCTTTATTGAAGTGAATTAGGTTTAAATCGCCGTCATGCATGAATGAACGATATTTTTTGCAATTTTACACATGATAATCCACGATGATCACATTACACAAAACTGAAATTGCACGTCAAAATGACACACTGTTCATATTTTTAGAGACAAACTACTTTTATTTTTGATACTTGAAGTACATTTTGTTGATGACAGCCTACTTCTTTACTTTGACTTCCGTAACATTTTGAATTCAGGACTTTTTTCACACAGATGTCTGTCTTATTGATAGCTTTCAGTTTCAAGCAGTTTTACGTCATTCAGATGCAGAGAGACGGCGGGTTTTTCAGGAAATGATTACCGAGGTCTGGACCTTGGTGACCTCATAGCTGGCTACGGCCATGGCTGTGCTTTTGGGAGCCAGCCTCAAGTGGCCATTCAAGGAACTGCAGGTTTTGGCCCTTCTGCGTTGGTTTTATTTTGTTAGACCCGGAGGTTGCCTCTTGGGTAGTCTCACACCGCCAGACCTCCCATCCCGGAATGCTTTGTGGACTAGCCAGACCTTCCTCCGCACTGCTGTGGAGGAAGGGTCTGGCGATGCAAGACTACCCAAGAGGCAACCTCAAAACCTCAAAACTACAGCATTCCGGAATGGGAGATAAACGAGCTCCGGTTTATTGCCATTTCTTTAAACCAATCACAATCGTCTTGGGCGGCGCTAAGCGCCGGATGGAGCAAACGGTTCCTCTGCAAAATAGCCTCTGGAAGGAACTTGTTTTGGTGAAACATGTACACGTAGGGAGGCGAGCTCTGGAATTAAAATGGCTGTCGAGTGTGTGATGAGAATTTTACTGGAAAAAAAAAATGTCTACACACTAGTTTTTGTATGGATTTAACAACCAAGATATAATGTTTTTAAAATGGCTGGAAGGAGTATTGTTTTGTTTGGACAGAGCCAGGCTAGCTGTTTCCCCCTGTTTCCAGTCTTTATGCTAAGCTAAGCTAATTGGCTGCTGGCTGTAGCCATATATTTAACAGGCAGATATGGTAGTGGTGCTGGTCCTCTCATCTAACTCCTGGCAAGAAAGCGAAAAAATGTTTGCTTGGAATAACACGACTGCAGTGTCTACTGTAGAAGTTCTTGTTTCCCAGTTTGGTCTTTTCCATAATAATATAATAGTGGAAAGACTGTACACATGTAAGCTACACCTGAATTTCCTGAAGGTCCTGAATTTGTAGCTACGACACAGCTCCAGTGGAGCAACGAGGGGTTCTTTGCTCAGAGAGCAAAGAGCCTTGACATCCGTCATTAACAAAGAATGAATGAACGTTACTCATCCACTTTCCTCACAAAACGTTATCCACGTAAGGGTGGAGATTTGATTAGTTTCTTTAAGACGTCTTGGTCTCCAGACTTGTGGTTTTTGAGGATCATCATTTTCAGTTACTGTGCCTTTTGCTATTTGTAGCCCCACGTATGCAAAGTGGCCTAGTGAAGCTTTGTTTCACACTGTGCAAATTGATGTGTGTGTCAGTCAATCAATCAATCACAAACCCTGTCTCAAAGCACTTTACAAAGGACAAGCCTACGTAAAGCCAACTTCTCAACAGTCAGTTTCGAAACACAAAGAACACAATATACAGTAATACAAGGAAAGAAAAATGCACAAGACGGGAAATACTGCAAATGGGGTAAAAGTCTTAATTTTATCTTCTAGACGGTGCAGGGAAGGACAGAACAATAAAAACACCAGCTGATTACTTGTTGCTCAACCACTGTTTATATTGAGGACTGTGATTTTTTTCAAACTGTCCAGTGCACGGGTGACGAAACAGACATTTCTCCATCTTTATCAATACGTCTGCTGTGTTGTCAGGAACCGCAACAGATTGCCATTTTTTTTTTTTTCTTCATAAGGTTACTATGTGTGTGTGTATGGTTATTTTAGGGATACAGACCGCTGTAGCCATAGTAACGCACCAGGCCACGTGCTGTGCTCTCATTTCAGCACCACGGACAGCTCTCTCCATTTCAATTTCTCTTTCTCTCTCTCATCCATACACAGGCTGTACAACACTTGAACGTACTGTACGAGCATGAGCCAGGTCAAGAGGGGGAAATATTTTCACAATGTCTCTACTGAAGCATTTTCGGCCTATAAGGAAATGTTTCTGTTCTTCACAGCGGCACAGTCGCCTGGAGGTTAGAGAGGCAGCCCTGTAACTGGAAGGTCGCCAATTTGAATCTGGTAGGAGGGGAAATGAATAACAAAATCCCTCATGAATAAATATAAAGCAGGGCATCACAGAATAAACATGTTGAATGTTTCCGGATTTCAAAATAAAGTATAAAATGGAATAAACAAATACATTCTGTCCACTCGTTCAGATTCCTCAAGTAGGTTTTATATGTTAATTTGGACTTTTTACTCATTGCATCTTTGGGCAATGTATTTCATAAAACTTTCGCAATGCTTGATTTAGCATTTTTAGTCTGTTAATATAACCAATAACACATTTCCTTGCACAAGGTGCTCCTGGAGACTTAACTTTTAACTTTATTTAAATTTCAATGTCAGTAACACTAAACATCAAACATTATAGAACATTCCTTGACAGAGGGCTTTTCATTCTTTGTCCTTTTTTTTCCCTCACAAGCTTCTGATCCCATGATAGAGTTCAGATATAGCATAACTCCATCTTTGTAGAAAAATGTCCGTTTTCATTTGTAATTATGCTGTCAAGTACTCCATTACATAGATGTTTCAGTTTCGGAGTCCATTGGATTTTTGTCAGTGAAGGTGCTTTCGTTCAATTTACAGTTTTGATTTTCCTGGCAATCAGTAGGAGTATACAACGTACAGGGCTTAAAGTACTCCGGCGTAGGACTAAAGATAAATAAATTCCCAGTCCACATGGGATTTGTTTTTGATGCGCTGGTTTAACCAAATTATCGTACTTCCACCTACCAATGAAACGAGTTCTAGCCAATCAGATGCAAAGTAGGGCGGGTCTTTGCCGAAAAGCGTGAGTGTAGTGTGGTCTCCGTGGAAAATGGAAGCAACAAATCTCAACATGGACAAAATCATTAATGTAATGTTCTCTTTTTTTTTGTTGACTCTTAATTTAAAATATGGTTGGAAGAAGTAAAAATGTATCCAAAACTTTTTACTTTTTGAAAATTACGACTTTAATTAGTAATGTAATAAGGGCTTTAACTGTTTTGCCAGTGAAATTCACTTTAATGAGTGCATATTGAAATTGAAACATTACTGTTACAACATACTGTGACATTCTTTGACCCCCCCCCCCAAAAAAAAAGGTTTCAGGCTCAGGATTTTTTTCACACTAAGCCCTCTGCTCTTTTCCTGTTTCATTCTAAGGAGGTACTCCCAGTAGAAACATGATAGGATCCATTGGAACGACAATGTTCAGTATCTTTTTTAAATCTCCCATCTTATATCTTGCCAGTATCCCTGCAATACTGGTGAGTCCCAGAAGACATATGAATGATCTCCCGTCAGTGGAGAAACATCTCTTTATGAATATCTCATTTTTATTTTCCAATCAAATTCCTTCCATAGATTACTGCTGATAGCTTTATGACAATTCATACACATATCTTCTGGAGACTTTGTATCCCCTTGTGTGTGCCCAGCGTCCTCACTTTTCTCAAAAAGATGCTTGATATCAAAACCTTTTGGAATTCCACACAGCCCCTGTTTCTCAATAGATAAACACTCTTTCTATAACAGTAATTTCTAATGGCAGAGACAAAGGGCATCCTTCAGAGAACAGCTAATGGGCAGCAGCACCGCACAAAGACTTAATGCTGATGCTTTTATCACATGTTGTCTCAGCTCTGGCTCACTGATTGTATGGAAGCCTTTGCCAGGACGCAGCTGAATACATTTTTAACCCTGTCTTAATTGGGTTTTCATGTTATTACCATCTTGAATAAACTAAAATACTTGTGCATTATGCAAGCTGTAAAGACTTCCCGCATTTTGAAGTGATGCACAAGATCTGCAATGCCTGTTAACGAAGCATTAATGGACAATTTTGTTGGGCTTAAATTCACAAGATTTTTGTCCTAATTATTAAAGTCCCTCTCCTTTTTGTTATTGGATATTTGATATTTATTGCGCAGAATGATGTGAGTGCACGAGGATGCACACAAACTCATGTGGGTGATTCAATACACAATCCTGTTTCATCATATTTCACTGATTGTGTACATGGGGCCATAATGCACAAAAAAACACAGCAACATGCCAACAATGACAGGGAAGAAAAAGACAGCTAGCAAGTCAACATTTAAAAATCATCTTCGCAAATGTTTTACGAGAAAGGAAATGCATTCATCACGTTTGTCATACACACAATGCATTTAGATGAGAAACACTGAATTTCAGTTTGTTTACAAGAAAACTCCATAGGGCACATTAAAACTGAATTTAACAAGTGTACGTAAAAGCAGCATTTTGTGACATGACAGCTAGTTGGAAGCCAATTGTGGTCCAAAATGACTCTGTCCTTCCCTGAAAAACGACCACATAAGTCATTTGTTCAAGCAGCAATTACGACTTATATTTCCGTTTATAGTGACTCCGCCCTCTAGTGGCCATAGTATATATGACGGGAGCAAAGCAGGAAGTAAAGTTATGAAATATAAGTGCGCCAAATGTCCGCATAAAGAGGTAGGTTGGGGTGGATGGGTCAAACAAATACAGGACTTTCACCCAGGAGACCAGGGTTTGAGTCCTGTTTGTAAAAAAAAAAAGTATTAACTTTATAGAACAAACGGAAATGTGTCACGTTCTCCGGAAGTAGCGTGTGATTTTAACCCTGCCACACTCTTTCCTAAACTTAACTAATAAGTGTTGGTGCCTAAATATAACCAAGTAGTTTTTGTGCCTCAACCTAATCAAAAGGCGACCGTTTCACAGCGTAAACGACGTGTTCGTATTTCCTGCCACCGCTAGGGCCGCTAATTTATGCTCCTGTGAGTCCATTAAAGGGTAGGAATAAACAACCTAAATTGTCATATAGTTTGGAGAATTTGTTGTCCAAAGTGCAACTTGTGTGTGTGGAAACCTGAACTGAAGTGCACATAAACTGAAAATGTCTAGTAGGTACTTCTTGTTACGACCCTATAAACCAGAGAGTAACCATTGATGTTAAAATAACTGAAGGAAGGATGGGAGACGCTTGTAACTAAATTATCAGTAGCCAACAATTTATTAACAGTACAAACAGAAAATGTGCAGCAAAGCTCCACATTAGTTGAAAACCGAAACAAAAAAAGCGAGCTCGCCACGGTCAGACAGAGGCCGATCTACAAAGAGACAAGACCACAGCATTAATAAATGGCAAAGCAAAGACAAAATTTCAAACAAAACCCAAGTACAAGATAAACACCATTCTTTTTAGGACAAAGGAGTAAAACCTACCAACGCACGCTGTGGTCAGCACAACCTGCTGCCAGCCAGCACAACAAAGGTATGGAGAATAGAGAGGGAAGTAGCCGGGTCCAAGTGAACAAAGGTGTGCTCACTCAGCAAACACAGGTGTGCAGCAATCACCAGCAATCAACCTGGACCTCAAACTTAGAGCCTTGTTGGTGCAGTAGGCAGTGTGCCAGTCTCATAATCTTTGAGCCTCACATGGGGCGAATGTTTATTGGGGTGCCTTGTGGCTCGGAGGTAGAGTTCTCGCCCCATGACCACAAAGTTGACTTTTCAATCCCATGTTCCTCCAGCCACATGTCAAAGTGTCCCTGAGCAAGACACTTAACCCTAAATTGCTCCCCAGATGATGTATGTATAGCTGTCCACTGCTACTACTACTAGGAGTTTACTACATTGTACTGTGTGTATGTGACTATTAAGAATAAAAGTTTTTTGGACAAGAGAGGGGAGGCACACACAACAGACAAAATACAAATCCCTATGTAGCAAACCCCCCCCAACATAAATATAGCTGGTTACCCAACTGACAATACACTACCACTGCACTGTATACAACACACAATGGTACATCAAAACAAAACATGTGTTCCCTACCCACGAGATATGACGTCAGTCACCATCATCATGCGAAGCCTTGGCACAGACCACCTTCAACATGGTAATGTGAGACGATTGGGTCTTTCTTCTCCGCTCAGGAGTGTGAAAGACAATCTGTATCCGACACATTACTTTACACACATGTACTAAAAGTATTTAAAGTGCAGCGAGTGCTTAGTGGATTGTAGAATGGCAGTAATTACTTGATTTTTTTGTTTATTTAGTGGAGTGATGGCTGTGGGAAAAAAAAAACTGTCTCTGGGTGTGGTGGTCCAAGTTTTGGCAGCTCTGTAGCGTCTGCCATATGGTAACAGTCCAAAGAGTGGGTGACCAGGGTGAGAGGGATCTTCAATTATGTTTTTTGCTCTGTTGATGTAGCGTGAAGTGGCAAGTTCTTTCGGGGGGGGGGGGGGCAGCCGGTGATCTTTCCTGCAGTCTTGATGAGCCCTCTAATCTGCAACAGTGCAGCCCGCATACCACAATGGGATGCTGTATATAAGAACGCTCTGAATGGTTGCCCGGTAGAACGCCACCAGCAGCTTCCTCTCTGTAGTGTTCCTTCTGAGCACTCTGAGAAAGTAAAGTCTCTGTTATGCTCTTTTTAGTGTTATCACTATGTTTGATGACGAGGAGAGGTCATCAGAGACACGGACACCCAGAAATGTAAAAGTCTGCACCCTATCCACATATACTCTGTTGATGCAAAGTGGGCGCAGGTCTGTGTGGCGCTTCTTCCGGAAGTCTAACATCATCTCCTTTGTTTTAGTGGTGTTCAGTGTAAGGTTATTCACTGAACACCACTATGACAGTCTCTTGACCTCGTCCCTATATGCAGACTTATCTCCGCCCGAAATAAGCCCAACGATGGTTGTGTAGTCCACAAATTTGACGATGGTATTGGACGAGTGGGCTGGTGTGCACTCAAAAGGGGGAGTGGAGTGCTCCGAAGACACTTACACCAGCTGTAGAAGGGCCTCTGCCAGCCTCGCCCTTCTCCAGTTCCTACTGATGCACCTTAACAGCAGTGTTAGCCTTTATTCTTTTAAGCTTCAACTCCTTCCAGAGCTCACATTCTTCCCTCTCCCTCTAATTGAAGATGGGCCAACGGCACCTTCAACTCCAGCTTCAGGGGAAAGAGACTCCCCGGATAATGGATTAAACTTTGGCAAAGTAAAGGCTTTCTCCCCTTGCTTCACTATACCAGGAGTTATAGCAGAACCAGACACCCACAACAAGCTGACCCGCTGTACCACCACTCCCAAAACCCAGAACAGATGCTCAATCTGAGCTTGACAAAATGAGCAAAAACTTGCTGACTAAACCGTCTACAACTGCAGCTTTCAACTCTTCTTTGAGAAGAGTGGTTGCGATAGAAATGCCATCATGTGCAGCGAGAGTAAACATATCAGACTTTTTACACTTGTTTAGCTGATCCCATGTGGGAGCAGCCACAAACGCATCAGAATCGTCATCGGCCATCTTCACTACGAAGCTGCAACAAATCCAAAATCACAGCCCGCAACACCACTGCATTCAACGGATCCACATTAGCCAGATGAGGCTAACAAACACTAATAGCCAACTGGCCAACTTAACAGCTAGCCAGGCTAACCCGACCACTGTATTACACCTGTACAATTAAGGTAACTCACAACATTACCAGGCAGCTACAAGCAATGGCACCAATGCAGAATGTCACACACACATCCGGCTTTATAAACAAACTTCCCCAGACCCTACCTAATCCCAACTTTACCTGTATATCTTCTGAGGCGTGCTGGGCTCAGGAGATGTGCTCCCCTCCCCAGGATTACCTCAAAAACAAGAAAGGCAACCTAATAAGTGTGTTCGAAGGAATGGAGGAAACAGCCCAGCTGATCACTCCCCCTAACCCTTCTGAAGATGCCGTTTTACTGATTGGCAAATAAAACCAGAAAAATGACACCCACACAATACCCACCACCGCAGCCACCGTAAATGCCTAAACACGTGCTTGGTTTAACAAAAACAAAACAACAGACAATCCAATAATCTACCAACTCCTTCAGATCCTGGACGAGCCCCCAAATATGTTACGATCCTATACACTAGAGAGTAACCATTGATGTTAAAATAACTGAAGGAAGGATGGGAGACGCTTGTAACTAAATTATCAGTAGCCTACAATTTATTAACCCTTGTGTTATCTTCCCCGGTCAAAATTGACCCGGTCTGTTTTGCCTGTTTTATAAAACATAAAGTATACATCTTCTAAGCCAACTTCACTCCAACTTATCAACTTTTACACTTATGTTTGTAATTCATGTTCAATAAACCTCATTTATATTAAATTAGGCCTAATTTTGAGTTAAAAAACCCATAAATTATGAATTACTTTAGCTAATAATTAAGATCAGAGGAATGTATGTTGATGCAGAATTACAGCAGTTTCGTATATGGAACTATCCATGTTATTTGTGGGCAATTTGGTTGAAAGAAACCTATATCTTTGTGACAGAAACTTTGAAAACGGATCAAATTTGACCCGAGGACAACACAAGGATTAATAGTACAAACAGAAAATGAGCAGTAAAGCTCCACATTATTTGAAAACTGAAACAAAAAAGCAAGCTTGCCACGGTCAGACAAAGGCTGATCTACAAAGATGACCACAGCATTAGTAAATGACAAAGCAAAGACACAATTTTAAACAAAACCAAAGTACAAGATAAACACCCTCCTTTTTAGGACAAAGGAGTAAAACCTACCAACGCACGCTGTGGTCAGCACAGCCTGCTGCCAGCCAGCACAACAAAGGTATGGAGAATAGAGAGGGAAGTATCGGGGTCTCCTCTCTCATTTACCGCGGGAAAACACAGGTGTGCTCTGAGCAAACACAGGTGTGCAGCAATCACCAGCAATCAACCTGGAGAAGAGAGGGGAGGCACTCGCAACACACACAACAGACAAAATACAAATCCCTACGTAACACTTCTGAAATGTAAAAAATATTAGGTTTTCTTTAATGACGGAGAAGAAGTAGATGGCATCTTAACAATTTTTAACAAGGTAGTTGTTTCTGTTTCAGACACAAATTGTTATTCCAAGAAGAGTATTTTTTTTATGTTTATTATCTCTGGAGGGGGTCTCTAACTTTCCATACAACAGCACTGATCAAACTTTCCACATGTTCTATTCTGGGTAAACACACAAAGTAGAAGCCTGGCTTGGGTGCCAAAACAAGGCAGTGTGTGTATCAGTTGGAACGTCATTATTGGCTATCAATCGGCCATCACCCATCAAAGATATGGTATAATAATGACTGTGGAACATATAACCTCCAGGAGGCTGGATAGTAAATCCTGACGTCCCAGAGCTGCCAAATCATTCCCCTGCTGCAGTCAATATCGGCTGCTTGCATCGTGTCAAAATGTTTCCCCTGGAGCAGTCCAATAAAATGTTTATGCACTACGGCACACAAGTTTCTCCTTTCTGAAGACAGATTTTCAGTGCCGGGCAGTTTCTAGGATGCTCCATTGAGCCTCTGCCTTTCAAACTTTATGAGTATGTTAGCTTAGCATTGGTGCTGTTTAATAAACCAAACGGGTCATTTGAAATCAGCCGTAACAGCTAACCCAGATTACTGCCCTGCTTAAGGTTTACTGTGAGGGAGCATGTGTCTAAGATTAAATCATCCTTAAACTGATACATTCTGTTTAAATGTGGCAAAATAGTTCCTCCAGGAGACAAGCTGAGAACAACACGGGGACTAAATTAGCACAGAGGGGTCTGAATGAATGATCAAATTAAACTACAGCAGCTTCATATGCAACTGTATACCCTGCCTGCCATAAAGAGCTGCCTGTGGACGGTTGCCCCACACGGCCTGCTGACACAAACAAACAAACACACAAAAACACACACACACACACACACACACTGGGGGGAAACGGGAAAGGACAATAGGCGGTTACTCTACGGTGGTCCTGTCTAGTGTGTCCTTTTTGTTGGGTGAGGATACAGGAGGGACAGGCAAGACAGGCCACACAATAGGATAGTCATGCTGGGTTTCCTATAGGTTACTGTGGCACTCACCTGCACAGGTAGAGGAGGGGGATCTGCGGAGAGCCATTTCGCCTCAACTCTGAGTGACTCCAGCTGAGAGGCAGGCCTAGTTTCCTTTGAGTTCCCAGTCATTAAGTCAGTCAGTCAGTCAGTGAGTCAGTCAGCCATGCTGGTTTGCTGTCCGCAGCAGGTGAGAACAACAGCAACACTCTGACTCAGTGGTGCAATCCTAAGCTCAGCAGAGGCTTAGCTCTGCTGGGATAATATGCTCCTTCAAATGGCTGACTGGCTATAGCAGAAACTCCACAACTCAGCTTATTGTGTATACTCCCTTAATACACTGCGCACCGGGGCTTGTGGGTAACAGAACGGCTGGCTGATTGGGTGTTCGGCAAAGCCACACAGAGATTATTGGGCGCTCTAATGTGCATTAATTACTCTGCCTTCTGTTTAGCTTTAGCTGCTAACATGTGGGGTCTTAAGGGTTCATCTAAGAGGCATCCCAATGCAAATTAGAGTTATACAATGAGGAGTTTCACCCAAGAAAGGGACATAATGACTACTGACACTTCAGTGACAGGTTCAAGTGCAGCCTCATCGAGATAATGACAAAGTCAGGCTGTTTGCAGCTGAACATTACGGCAGAGAATCAGAATTAATTTCCAAAAAAGGCCAAAAAACCAATCCTTTATCTCAAAGAGGTTGGACTACCATAAAGGGCTTTTCTCAGGTGTTTCTTAAAAAGCTCTCATAGCGCTGCTGCTAGACTCCTTGCAGACTAATAACGTCATTTAATCCTCAAATGTCTACACTGGCTTCCAGTCTGTTAAATAATTGCTTTAAATATACTGTGACAAAGTATTAAGTATTATTTTACTGTGACAAATCTTTCTTTTTTCAGAGCCTTCATCTGCATCACACTCTCTACAACAACAGCAAATGAAAATGAAAATGGTGAGGGGAGCTCCAATGCATTGTTGGCCAGTAACAATGATCAGTTCAGCATGAAGATTCTGAGTCCAATACACGACACAATACACATTTCTGCTTTTTCATATTATTTGGCTGATCGACACTAGCACATACATGATGATGCATATGTATGCACAAAAGCACACACGTGATACAATACACATTTCTGCTTTTTCATATTATTTGGCTGATCGACAGAGGGCTGCAGTAAGGCACCAAGAAACGTAGCGACTCAAAGAGAAAGAAGAGGACTGCTAGCTAGCACATAGAGATGCAAAGTGTGGAGTGGTCGCAGGTTACAGTAGAAGTGTTTTTCCCAATTCTGTGTTCCCGTTTAAAATTGTCTTAAAACAATATCCTTAATTTTACTTAACATAGAAACCCGGTACTCTCACAGTTAATGATATCTGGGCTGAGAAGATCATATTGGTTTTAGGTTTTGACCGCCAGTTTTAAAGTGGATATATTATGCTTTTCCGTGTTTTCTGACATATCTACAATGTTATGTCGGATTTTCAAATAATGAGGTCAACGTATTTTAGAGAAATCCCTGTGAGATAAAACGTTTATTCTGAAACTGAAACTATTCTGAACGCTCCGGTTTCAACAGTTTTTTCTACTCTCGGCTAAGTGTTACGCAACTCTAAGCCGGCCTTCTATGATTGGTCATCTGCTCCAGGTAGGCAGGACTGGAGTGTTTTTTTTGTCCCATGTAACTACATGCTAACGGCAGTAAAATATGTCATCTTGGCTGCCAGTGTTGTGAAATTCTCCCCAATTCCTGGTCACATTACTCCTGAAACATTTCCGGTTATGTATTTGGTTTTGGGGGGTCCATGGGCATGCTCCCCTGTAAGAAAATGTTGTGCATTTTAATGTTTAAATGCATCAATCTGGTGCACTTTGAAAAGAAATTCAGAGGTTAGACTTGATTATTCATATATCTATGGATGGGAATATTTGTGCTGTAGCCTGAGCTATTTTGCACTTATGCAATATAATAACCATTATGGTGGGATACACTGGCTAAGCAATTTACAAAAAATATCTGTGCTGACATAGTTTACATGAGAATACATTATAAAGTTGTAGACCATGTAGAAATTTTGTTGCAATTTCAAAACCGGATTACTCAGGGACCGCTTGTTGTACTGATGCATGTGTTGAGTGAAGAGTTTGTGAAATATTTCACAGAGAGTAATGGTGTGCATAGATTTATGCAGAATGCAAATATGATAACATTTCATGTAAGTTCAATGTTAATTTTCTTGCAATTTGTCACAGCAATGGGGTTAACACTTTTACATGCACTGTATCCGTGTCACATTCTCATTAGGGGCTGAGCCCCCCTAAAGGTCTGATCCTAGAATCACCCCTGTTGCTACTTCATACTCCACTACACCTCAGAGGGAAATGTTGTAATGGTTACTGCACTACATTTATCTTACAGCTTTTGTTTTATTGCTTCACGATGGGCTTGTTTCTGCAACAGCTCATTGAGTATCGGATACAATTAAAACTATTGAGGAAATATTTTCCTTTAACATTGGTCCAGTATTAAACGAGATCACTGCATTCGGAAACGGCGAAACAAGCTACAATGTAAGTTAATAGGACTTCAATTGTACAGCTTGTTTTTACGTTCATAAAAGTGCTCGTTTTGCCACTGACAGGCTCAGATTAATATTCTAAGTGTCTGACAACGTTATGGAAAGGATTTCTAAGGAGGTCGACCTTTCTGTTAAAGAGTAAGATCCTTTTTTTAAAACATAAAAAGTCCGCGAAATTGCGTTTGCTGAACTCACCAGACTCCATGTAAATAAACAGTAATTTTAGCATCGTAAAATGGGCATTTTAGAACATCTCTGAGCTCTGAGGCTTGCTCTGGCTGTCTTGAGCCTGTGCATGTAGGGTGCACAAATATTTAATTCCAATTTCAGGTCTGTCAGTCACAGTGAAAACCGGGGACAGGTCACCGAAACCGGGGACTGTCCCCGGAAACCAGGGACGTCTGGTCACCCTATGCTAAATATTAAGAAGCTGCATGCTAACGCGAGATAGCTGTAATCTTGGCTGCCAATGCTGGTCATTTCTCCCCAATTTCGGGTCACTTTACTGCTGGGACATGTCCGGTTGTGTAGTATTTGTTGTAGAAGCCTTTATTGGTGATTTTTCATCGTACAAAGTCCTGCTACATACTCCGTTGCAGTAGCTCCAGCTACAACTAGCTAGTGAAACAACAGCGGAGGCTGCGGACATGGATGTATTAAGAGAACTGGATACAGTGTTTGGCGGGAAGCCCCGTACATTCCAATGAGAGTGCTCAAAAGCGCATAAAGCAAACATGGAGCTCGGCTCTTCCGCGTAGACTAGCCCATGACGTCACGATGGACATGCGCACCAGCAACAGTTTGTTTGTGTTGTCGTAGCAACCGGTAGCAACATGCTCGTTCATTAGCTCCTCTCTCATGTCTCTTACAAGTGGCGAACTCATCGTTTTCATTATCTAAAATATTCACTAACGTTAAGCATTGTGTTTTCGTTGTTCCTGATCGTTTACATGCTTATCTAAATAAACAATGGATGTATTTAGACAACCAAGGAGATTTAATCATTATGTCGTGCTATTAGCTACTAGCTAGCGCTAGCTATTAAGGTTAGCCTGCAATTTCGTGAACAGAGCTCATCCATGGCTTCATCCCTCATCTAAGTTACAAGCTTTACAGCATACAGCCCTCGGATGTATCATAAGAGAGAACCAAGGCAATGTAATCACTAGCTATGTCTGTAGTAATGTTATCTAGGCATATAGCTAATTATGGTATTACCGTTCTCTTAATACATCCATGCTAGCTACCGCTAATAGCCACTAGCCGATAGCCCCGCCAGTTTGGGAAACACTTCATACATGACGTTACATCCACGTTACAGGCTTTACAGCATACATTCATCCCTCGGGTGTATCATAAGATAATACCATGGACGTATACACAATAACAACAATACACATGGTGAATTACAACCATTAGCTATATCCATTATTACAGCTACAGGACCTCGGGAGAACAGTCATGTGAGCGGGCAGGCGCAGTCCCGCGGGTCTGCTCGCATCCATTATGCAAGTTTGTCATACCTAGCTTAATAACTCTGGATTCGGCTACTAGTGAATGTTAAAAATGTTAAAAACGTGACGTTTTAAACAAGGACCCTTTAATTGTTCGGGCTGGTAAGTTGATGTACCCCCAAAAATATTATCCGCTGAAATATACTGCTCGCGTCCATTATGCAAGTTTGTCATACCTAGTTTAATAACTCTGGATTCGGCTACTAGTGAATGTTAAAAATGTTAAAAACGTGACGTTTTAAACAAGGACCCTTTAATTGTTCGGGCTGGTAAGTTGATGTACCCCCAAAAATATTATCTGCTGAAATATAGAAGTTTCTTTCACCATGCAAAGTCTATGTGAAAAGTCTTTCTGGGCCATGGGGTGCAGTACCACCGTTATCCGCTAAGCCCATGGTGGCTTTTAGACATGGCGCTCTTCCTGGGGGCTTGGCTGAGGTTCTCTTAATACATCCATGTGTGGAGCAGAGTGTAGATTCCAGGAAACACTCTGGCCAATCAGAGCAGACTGGGCTTAGTGGGAGGGGGGCTTAAAGAGACAGGCGCTCCTTACACAGCATCTCATACAGAGGGTGAATACAGGTGCAGCAGCCATGGGCAGTATGAGAAAAATAAAGTGTTTTCTTAACATTAAAGCATATAAACATGTTCTAGTACAAACACAAAATACAAGTATTATCCTGAAAATGCTAAATAATCGTTGCCCTCTAATTATTTCCCCGTTGTTGCTGAGAGATCATGTTCTGTCTATACTTTTTTGCATGGCAGACGGCTCTTAATACTGCTATTCCTGTGGGTTTTGGTTGCCGTTGCTATGGAAGAAGCCAGTCAGAGGCACAAATTAGAGTTGTACCAAACTCAAGCTGCTTAGTCATCGCAGTTGTAAACAAAAGGTGGCACCATAGTTGCTCAATTAGCCACTAACCCTAACCCAAAATTGACCCAGAAATCCAAAGTGGACTGATTTATTTTGCAGATTGTAAAATCAGTTTTCTCAGCGGAAGAATTTGAAGCAAAGCAAACAATTTGTTGCCAAAATGCACCTTGGGAGATGTAGTTAACTTCTCCCCCAAAGTCTTTATGTACACAGGCTTGTATCTTTAACTTTTTTTAAATCAAAGAACCAGATCTTAGACTCACATTTACAACAATTTCAAATCAAAGCTAAAACATTTTATTCTTTCCTTTTTTCAGGCTTTTTAATGTCTGTTTTTCTTTGTTGTTGTCTCAATGTCTAATGGAAAGACTTTGAATTAGACATTAACAAGTAGGACATAGTGTATACATGGGTAAGTATCAGATTCAGCATTAAGCAAGATTATTTTCTTGAGGTTAAAGTGACATTTGCATATCAATAACAGTCTGCTTCACTCCATCATGATCTGACTAGGTACTCCAAAATATCAGTTTCTTTTCCACCACTTCAAGGAAAATAATGAATTAAATAAATGATCAAATTTGCTGCAGGGTTGTGTGTTGCACATTCAACTTCCTCCCAGTCTAGTTACTCGGCCAACCTCCTCAGCTACTAATTGTTGTACCTGATGGTAACTGATGCTGAATACAGATAGTGTGAGAGACAGTGTCAGGTTGCACACACACACATGCACGCACACACTCCCATGCATCTTCTTATCCTGTCAGTAAGTGTATCTGATGTGAGCACGCGGACGGGCAGCGCCCACACACACCTTTACTTTCAGTGTCCAGTTACAGCAGGTACAGATATGTTCAGGGTGTTAAATATTAAAGGTGTCGTAATCGAGAAAACCGTTAAAAGGTCAGGTTCGGACTACAGGCGGCTTGTGTGGTAATGTATGAGTAAGGTTCAATGTTAACTCAAAGAGGACATACGAGTGTAATCCAAGCAGGAAAGTGTGGGAATTGTAGATCTGGGAGGACACAGGTGCACACTAAGCGGTACATCTTACCGCTTAGCGGTAAGATGTACCACTTATTTTGGAATTTTTCAACCTGGACCCTATTTTCTAATGGCGTCCATTACATGGTACCTGCTCAACTCGCCTCGACTCTACTCTACTCTACTTTTTTGTTTTTCCATTATGATAAAAAGTACCTGGTACTAGCTAAGAGGTACTTTTTTTAGTATCACCTCTGTCGAGGTTCCAAGCAAGGTGAGGCGATACCAAAAGGTGACGTGAAAACCTGCAGACTACTGATTGGTCAGAGAGAATCGTCACCAATCACTGCGTCATCACTGCTAGCAACAGACGGGTGTGTCCTGAACAAACTTGCCATTTTTAAATAGTTTAGTTTTTTTTGACTGCCTCCAGCTTCTTTTAAAACTAAATGCGTCTTCTGGCTGTGGCAACAGCCACACGCCGAGAATCGAAAACAACACACCTTCGACGTTCTGTGTGTGTGTCGCGTTAGGTCACGGCAGTTTCCTCACGCATGAGGCGGTACTAAATCTGCAATGGAAAAAGGAGGACGGGGCACCGCGGCCGAGCCGAGCCGGTACTAGCAGTGGGTAAGCGTCATTATTGACTTATGTGAACAAAAATCTTTGAAATTGGTCCAGTATTGAGCGAGAACACTGTAACCATCAGCCACAAACCTGGCTGCAATGTAACCCTATGGGGCAAAGGTGCACTGTTAATTTACGTCCACTGAAAGTGCTGTTTTACTAAAATACCTTTTTGTTAAAGAGTAAAATTCTTCTTGTTTAACCAGAAACAGCTCAGAGACCGCTATTGTTAAACCCAGCAGACTCCATTTAAATGAACAATACTTTTAGTGTGTGTAGAGCCATCATATTTTCACATGTACGTATATGGGTGAAATAAGGGTTTATTTCAACCAAACCAGAACAGTGGAAAGACGAACCATGATGTTTATGTCGACTTTGAAGGGATTTTTTCTTTACGATGATAAAATGACAGTTATATACATATTTAAATGGAGTCTGGTGATTTGGCGATAGATCCTTTCCACAATGTTGTCAGACACAGAATGATAATCTGAGCCTGTCAGTGGCAAAACAAGCACTTTTTGCGGATGTAAATTGAAGGTGCGCAATTGTCCATTAATGTTACATTGCAGCTTGTTTGGTCTTGCTTAATACTGGACAAATTTCAAAAATTGTTAGACTCAAAAACATGGGGAAATAGGGTCCAGGTTGAAAAATACCAAAGTTACCCTTTAAGGCAAAGTCACGTCACCGTGAGTTGAAAATGTTTCCACTTCAGTGAAAATTGTGACTCCACTTTTTGAACAAACAGCAACAAAATCAAGTAAAAGTTACACTACAAACACATCTTTATGCTGCTAGTTAGCTAGCAGCTACAGTAACACCTGGACAGTTGGTACATTCGCTAACAAAAGAGTTAGCAACAAACACTCCAGAGGATACGTTTGCGTAAATAAATCAAGGTGTGAAATGTGCCTCACATTCTATCTGAAAGCACATTAGCACAGCTGGGGGGGGGGGGACACTCAGCTAAGCAGTGCTTGTAACTCCATAAAATAGCATCATGGAGGACAATCGAGTAGTAACACTACTACGCTCATAAGTCTTTTACGATACATTTAGCAGTTAGCATTTCATTGCTAACATGAAAGTAAATGGTTTACACTAACAAGGATGATGTAAATGCATGAATGGAGACATCTTTAAAAGCTACACGGGTCACACAGACACACTGAATTCAAAGGCAAAGCATTAAATCTGTATTTATATTCTTTAAGCTACTCAAAGGCAGCTGCCATAAATAGACTAAAGAGCATCACACCCACACATCATAATCACATGTAGGCCTAAAGAATATCTGAATTTACATTGAAGAGTATACACAATATGTGCACACGTGCATGCAAAAAATCTCCCACGTACACAAGGATTTCAGTACTTGTGAGGACCGTTATTGACTATGGGCCTCCCCTAGCTGTTAACCTATAGCTCTTACACATCACCTGAGCCCATATCTTAGTATGTACTAGTTCACTCCAATTAACCTCAACCCAAGTCTTGACCCTATAATAACCCCTCGGAGAAGTGAGGACAGGCTAGATGACCTCATCCTGAAGATCTAAAATTCAAATTCAGTCACGCACAGGGTACACATGAGCGCGCGCGCACACGCACACACACACACACACACACACACACACACACACACACACACAGGCAGAGTGATTTCCCCCGTCGTCTGATCTGGTTCATGTCTTCCTGGAGAGGAACCAGAGATAATAAGAGAAAGAGAGCGAATCGATTCTCGACGCTCCAGTTTCTTCCAGTTTCCTCCCACACCAACCTCACACACCTGTCAGAGCTGAGGGTGTTACTCCATAAAAGGAAGCTACAGTGCACATGGGGAAAATGCGGCTTCTTGAAAGTCACTATTTCAAGAAGCCACACTATTTCAAAAGCCGAAGTGCGTCCCAAATTATTATTTTTTGCATCAAGGATCCTAAATGGATTTTCAACCTCGGTAGTGATCCATTCGGCTATAACGTTCTCTGAGGAAAAGCCTCAGAGAAGTTTTTTTCAGGTTTATAATTATAGTTACAGATCTATAATCAACTGTGAAAATAGTTATTGAGTCTACCAAATATTATAGTGGATAGTTTTGTTCTCAGTGTGTCTGTCAGCAAGCACGACATGTAGCATCAAAAACACATTTGTATTTAGTGGATGGATCACATAACTGTCTAAATGCTATTTTAGAGATTTGTCCGTAATCCCAATTATTTTGGTCAATAACGAAATCACGATTTAATATGATTACTTGTTGACTTTTGGAAAGATGTTGCATTCATTGAACTTAAAAAAAAACAGAAAGTGAAAAAACACCTGTTAAAATTTGTTTCTATTCAGAACACAAGACAAAATAAGAGTTGACTTGCAAAATGTAATGTGCCAAATAATTGTTTTTCTCGATCACATTGCGAATGTGATTAAAATGCAATAATTGCACAGCCCTACTTAAAAACCATTACAACAACACAAATGTGAACATCAGTACAAAATCTAAAGTGTTCAAAGTGCTGGCATATCATTTGGGTTGCTCTCTAAGTCATATTATTCACACGCTGAAGTCCGACAGTACAGTTTAAAGGTACCCTGTGGAGTTTTCTTGGTTTGTTTACATACCCCCAAACACAGTGTGTATCCTTCAAACCTAAAAACAATGCTGAACGCATTTCCATTCCTCATAAAACATTTGTAAAGCTTTTTATCTCAACATTTGAAACTGTGCATTTTTTATGTGTTTGCTAGCTTGTAGTCCTCTTAACAGCACTGTGTATCACGCGGTCCGTTGCATGTTACAAAGCAAAATGGGGACTGACTCATACAGACATCGGTCCATAGCACTACAAGTGGTCAAAGAGTCCACAGAGTACCTTTATGCTCCCATCTGATTCTGCAAATGGGTCACTTCCAGTTTAATGTAGGCTACAAGTCTTTTCAGGTGACAAGTTTTCATCCTGACAAAATACAAAACAAACTTTGTCTATGGATGAAGGGCATGAACATGGTCTTATTTGATGAAGATGCAACTCGCACCGAGTATTTAATAGGAGGATCACTTGTTTTGATGTGCTTTTAAACTTCAACTTGTGTGTCTTGGGGGTTTGTAGAGAGATCGGAATGGAGACAATAGAAAGGGATGGGTTGTTGTTTGCATGGATGCCCTTGCATACTATTCACTTCAACAAGTCCTCCCAACCATACGACGATATAGGTCGTTTTTTTCCTCCCCTCTAATACAACTCACAGGAGCGTTTCATAAATAAGCGCCTCTAGCGGTGGCAGGAAATACAACCCACAAAAGTGTATCCGTCATCATCTTAACCACAGGATGTAACAGTTTTAAACAAATTGTTAGGTGAATCTTGTCATGGTGGTTTGGGTTAACATCATCTGTTATGTTCCTTAACGTGACGCTGAACGTGATTGCTGAACGTGACACAGAACGTGACGCAGTATTCCATTTGTTCGTAAAGTCACAAAAAAACTCGCCGTTTACTTTTATTTTCAAACAGGAATCGAATCCCAGTCTCCTGGGTAAAAGTCCTGTGTCTGTTTGGAGGCGGACAGGCTCATTAGTGTCAGGTTTTCTGTTAAATGGCACCGTTAGAACAGCTCTGATTTGATGTGTCATTTGTTTTATTGTTGAACCTTTTTTCTTTCCCTTTCCCTCCATACAGCCATCGGTAATAATAATTTTATCGATGGACTTAATGGCTGGTTTACTAATGAAGATTTTTAATGATAATCGGATTCTCTGAAGATATATGTTGTTTTAATGTTCAGTTGGCACTTAAAGCAGAGTAACAGAATGTAGAAAGAGGCCTTAAAGCTGTGGGGAATGAGGAGGCTTATCTGTCTAATCACACACACACACACACACACACACACACACACACACACACACACACACACACACAGCAGTTTACAGCCACAGAACAGAGTGACATGTAAGAGACTTATTCTTCATGCAGTACATTCACACCCACTCGTACTATTCTGTTCAAATAGTGCTGTGAAACAGGCAGATGGGAAGAGGAGCAGGATGAAGAGATGAATGGGAATCTGACAAGAAGGAAGAGGGGAACTGTAAGAGAAAAGTTGAGGAAGAAAGAGGAGAGGATGAAATGCTCGTGAAAGGTGTCAGTGTTGAAACCTGTAACTCTGGGAAAAGGCTTGTGGTGTTACCCCATCTTGTGGTTAAAGTTAATTATCACAGTTGTTATTTTAAAAGAGTTTCAAATCGGATCTGGCTCAGGATCAGAACAATCCCTCTTATTGGAGGAAGACAAGCTTGTGAAGATGGAAGATATGAGCGAGGGGAATGTAAATTCTTTGAACTACGACGGGCAAACAAGAAATAAGTCGGACTTATGAAACAGAAAACAAAGAGTAGATAACTTTAATTGTCTGATGCCATTTTACATAAGCATTTTATTTCCAGAATCAATGATTGAAAGCATTTACAGTCGCAAAAGGCGCTTTACAAAATGTTATTTCTGAAAAAAGAGGAAGCTTTAGATTTTTTCAAGCCCAAAAAAATATATACGGATTTTTTTCAAATGCTGATGCTAATTGAAACTTTCATCTCCCACTGTATAGTTAATAGTAACTTATGCTTAATGTAAAAAATCTGATCCTCTTCCTCTACACTATGTCCACAATCTGCTAGGGGGGGGAACTTGAGATATGTGTGAATTTTCAGTCAAAGTTGGCTTGTATGGGTGTTTACTTTGCTTGAAAATGTGACCTGGTTTCCACAGATTTTAAAATCAAATATCATTTATCATCAAAATCATTATATAATAGACAAAAAAAAAAAAAAAAAATCACGTATATGTTCCACCCTCCTATAAGAAGTAACTACAGCACTGACCAGCATGTGCTAAATGCCACCAACAGGCCGTTATAAATTAGCATGATTCAATTTGACTCTAAATACACAGTTTTGGAATTAACATTTCATGTCAAGACATCGAAGAAGTATTCCTGAACAATCGGTGCAAATGAAAAGATTGATAATAATTTAAATAATAAAACTCTTCATTACATCATTTTCTGTCTCTGACCAGGAGAGTGCAACTTATTCAATAATTCTTTGCATATTAGTCAATAAAACCAAGTGTTCCGAACAATAAACATAAACATGATAAACTAATTCACAGACTGATCCTTTAATCTTTAATCTAACCGCTCCTCTTGGAGTGGAGGGACAGTGCAGCACTACTTCAGCGAGAATCCAAGGAACACTGTGACCCGCACTATGTTTTAAGATTAAAACAATGTGAAGGAAATGGGTTTCCTCAGCAGGAAAGGACTTTGAATGAGACAACTAGAAACAGGAAGTAGTTGGCCTTTGTGAAAGGATGAAAATAAGAAATGGTGTAGAGATCCAATTCCGTACTTAAAGGAGAAATCCATCCGATTTTTACCTGAATCTTGATCGCTAGATGTCACCGAGTACTGTCGATAGGAAGAAAAAAAACGACCCAAAATCGGTGCTAGCAAACTGGAGTTGCTGCAGCTAATGGCCAGAGTCCCCAGTTAGCTAAAATGACAGTTGTGGGGGCATGTTCTAAAGAGTGCCTTTGTGCCTCTTAACAGACACAAATGCAATTAAAATGTCAACATGAACAGGGCCCTAACGTGACAACAAGATGCGTTTTCAACTCAGACATTGTGAAGAAACCGTTTAAATTCAAAGTTTGTACTGTCACCTGCCTCTTTTTCCATCGGTCGCTTCACCGAAAGGTAGACGATGAAAGTTTAGGTACTTGTATTTTCTCATTCTGTTGCCACAATTCGGAAAGGCACAAATGCGAACCATTTCTTTTCCACAGTAGATCAACACGCGCTATTCTTCCTCCAAGCTTCTTCCCTTGTGAACACCTCCGATCTTCACTCTTCACACACTACGCTCCGATCTGCACACTGCTGTTTACCATTTCCTGCAAAAACTGAATTCCCACGGGACTTCAGCGCGAGACTAGAGCTAGCCACAGGCATCATTTGGACCGTTTCCATGTAGTTACATAGTCACTGATATGGTCATAACCACTACAGTGCTCAATTACTTATTTTTGAGGGGGAAATAATAAACTTCAAGTTTTCGTCGCGAAGGCATGACCTCCGTGATCGACTCTTCTGGGCTTTCGGTGAAGCGACCGATGGAAAAAGAGGCAGGTGACAGTACAAGCTTCGGTTTCTTCACAATGTCTGAGTTGAAAATGCATCTTGTTGTCACGTAAGGGCCCTGTTCATGTTGCACAGACATTTTAATAGCATGTTGTGTCTGTTAAGAGGCACAAAGGCACTCGAACATTTCCCCACAACTGTCATTTTAGCTAACGGGGAGCTCTGGCCATTAGCTGCAGCAACTCCAGTCGTTTTTTTTCCTATCGACAGTACTCGGTGACACTTAGCGATCAAGATTCAGATAAAAATCGGACGGATTTGTCTTTTAAGTTGTTTTTTTGGTTTGTTTGTTTTTTCAAAAGGTTTCTTATTTAACCAAAATCATTATCAATAACTGTTTGAGGTGGTTGGGCAGATAGCAACTGTTTCATCTGAGAAACAGTTGAAAATGTGTGGAAACGACAGGTAAAACTAAGCAGGCAAAAACTTATGCAACGACAGTCATAGTACGGTTGATTTGAGAAAAAGAAGAAAAGAAAAAAAAACTCTGATAAATGTTATTGAGCTTGGTGTGGATGTTTGACTTGGTCTAAGCAGAGCGTAGGGGTTTATATCATGTTCCCTGTCTTCTCAACATAGAATATAATGCATTACATTTCATTTAGCACTTATGCATCTTGGTGCCAAGTCTGCATACATGCAGTGTCTCGGGTTAAAATCACCTCTTGCGGACTCAAGTTCCAGCCTTTTTCCATAGTTGAAATGATTGCTTTTGATGAGATGTTCATATCCCATTTCTAAATTATTCATCTGCTGTCATTATTCTTCATAAAAATGACTTCATATTTGAGATGACCCGTGGTCTAAAATTCAAAATCTGTGTTTGCAGGTATACTGAGACTTTAAAAAAATGACTTTTCAGTCTTCTGTTGGAACCTTCTTGTACGACTTATTTACATCAAATAAAAAAAATGAACAGAAATGCGTTAAGGTCCAATATGTAATATATGTACTGTAATGAATCCAAAAATGACACCAATGCCTCATCAGATATTAAGGAAACATGTTAAGCTGAAATACTATCTTTTTTGACAACAATGCTAATGTCAGTATCTTTTATTTTTGAAATTTACGTTCCGTGACGGAATTTACGTTTGTGTTTTGGCCTGTGTGTTGTTATAAACTGCCAAGTTTGACAGCCAGGCCGGGTTGCCAGATATACCTGTAGAAACGTAAACCCAGCACGCTACAGCTGTAGTACAGCCATGGAAGCAGCACACAAACGAACGGGATCAACGGAGATAGATTCTACACGACCTAAAAAAACACAGTTGCGTGACCAGAGACGTAACAAACCCCGGGTAAATATTGGAGATGTATTTGAAAGATGGAGACAGCTTAGAGCCCAAAAGGACTCTGAGTTGGCTAATTTCCTCCTGAACAGGTAAGCATTAGCTTCAGGCTAATTTATCACAGCTACAAGGGACGGGCATTTTATGTCATTTAAACATTTGTGTACTCACATTGAATTATATAGCTAGAGTACCCGAGTTGGTTAATCGCAAAAACAATTTGAGACACAGCCAGTAAAGTGATCCCGACTGGTCCTGGCTAACGACGCTATGCTAACCCTGCTAACTGCTAACGTTACCACGCAAGCAATCCATAGCTGTTTACAACGTGTACAATGGTGAGTTATTTTAAGCCAAGAGAGGGAGGCTGTGAATCGGAAAGAGAGGACCGTGAGTTTGCAGTGTTTTTAGCAATTGTTGCCGCAATTCTAAGCCAATGAAGTGTGTGTAGTCGGGTGGAATAGGACGGCAAGGTTTTATTTTTAGTGGTTCCTATCCTGGCGTGTGGAGAGGACAGCGAGGTTGTCGGGTTTTTAGCGGTTCCTACTGTAATTCTAAGCCGAAAAAGTGTGCCTGCCAGTTGGGTACAGAGCTCCGCGTGAGCACGGGCTTTTATGACTGTCAATATAGCCAGCATCTAACGTTAGCTACTCCACTGTCTAACATTGTTGGATGCTGCGGTCTCAGCCTGGCAACCAACGTGAACTTCGAGTCTGGGCAGGAGGGGGCGGGGGAGACGACTCTTTCCAGTATTTTGAATTTGTAATGCAGTAACTATTTTAAACACTAGCTGTCAGTATTACATATTGGACCTTTAAGGAAATCTTAATCTGTCCTTATTTATACAGAGTCCTAAGTGGACCGTTTCTCCACACCCTGCTTGATCCCCAGCACCAGGTGAACAAACCAGTTGATCTGAACCATCCAGCCCTTTTCCCTGCAGATCTCTATCTGGTCCAGGAGGTGGCGCTGCGCCTCGTCCTCGCTGCGGCCGACTGTCAGCGCCTCACGGATGTACTCGATGTCCTCCTTGCTGGTCAGCTGTGGCATGCCTGTCAATGGACCAAAAAATAAGTGTCTCACTTTTCAGACACGAGAATCAGCATCGGTCAGTATCTATCTATGGTTTTGTCATTTATCTAATCAGAAATACATCTGATTGTGGTTGTAGCTATAGGCAATGTATTGATATTATATCGATATCGTGATATGGGACTAGATATCGTATTATCGTGATATAACACAAGTGTTATCTGTCCCTGGTTTTCATGGCTGCATTACAGTAAAGTCATGTACTTTTCTGAACTTACCAGACTGTTGTAGCTTTTCTATTATTTGCCTTTACCCACTTAGTTATTATATACACATTGATGATTATTTATCAAAAATCTCATTGTGTAAATATTTCTTTGTAAGCACCAATTGTCAACCCTACAATATCGCTGCAATCGCGACCCCCTCCATTCCAGTCAATGCTTGATAATCCACCAGCTGCGCCATGGCGCGTCCCAGAAGAGTGCGTGAAGCGGCTCTCCGCTCCACTAAAGATGCGCGCCAGGGCTATTGTCACGCGAGCCGCGGGCCGTTTGGACAGCCGGGCAGGAAGCGAAACAGCGAGAGTATCCAGTCAGTTTGCCAAAACACCCCCCACCACCCCCCCCCCAATATTTCGTATACGTCTCCTCTACAACACAATGAACAATGAGAGATTCATCTTGGAGGTGGAAAAACATAATACGACATCACAGATCTTTTTTACAAAGACAACGCCAGGAAAGAGAAGACATGGAGTTTAACTGTAGGAGTGCTTGGAGTGGAAGGTACTGTAGATACCAGCTTAATAAACACGCAATTGGGCGCCCGGATAGCTCAGTTGGTAGAGAGGGCGCCCATACATAGAGGCTTACTCCCCGACGCAGCGGGCTCGGGTTCGACTCCGACCTGCGGCCCTTTGCTGCATGTCATTCCCCCTCTCTCTCCCCTTTCATTTCTTCAGCTGTCCTGTCAATAAAGCCCTAAAAATGCCCAAAAAATAATCTTTAAAAAAATAAACACGCGATTGTTCTGTAAAGTACAAAGTAGAGACAATAAAATCTGCGAGTCGGGCAGCAAGACGCTCCGCTTCTGAGACGCTCCCGGTGTAGTATGGCGCGTGGTGGAGGACGGAACAAAACCGGAACGCATGACACACATGCGCCCGGTGGAAAATCAGGGTTAGTCCGCAAATATTAAATGGAAATCTAAACTTAATCTACAAACTAAATTTAAAACTGACCCAAAAACACTTGGAGTACGCTGGGTCTAACTATGTGGCGTGTGGGAAAAGGACATGATTTTAACAAAAATTCCATTAAAAAAAAATAATGGTAACACAAAGACTTTGGGTTTTATAAGGAAGGAAGTCGTACCGGTCATCAGCATCATGGAGAAGAGGATGATGAGCAGGTTGGTGTGGTGCCGAAGGGCGAGGTAAGCCTTCACACACACATCCTGAGACAGAGATAAAGGATGTATAATTCATGCATATTGTACATTCAGACAAATAAATGCAGGAGATTGGACACATCGGAGGTCACCCCTTGGCAACGGTGGCTGTGCTCAGCTGATTCTATTTCTTAAACTCTACCAAGCTGATTTCTGCAAATATATCCCATATAGATCGCCCTTTCTGTCCTATTTAATGTTTAAAGAATGGCGGACGGATGATTTGTGCATGTGGATTAACAGACCTCCCCCTGGCCTGGACACGCATTACGTTTAGTGTATTCACATGAATATTACTGCACCTGGAATTTCTGGAAGTGGGGGCTACTTTTCTTTCCCGATGTTCCCATGACATACAGGAAGTCTGGTGTGAGCACAAAGGGAACCCACTCCTTACTGATTCCCATGAAACTCTTGTAGTTCCCCAGGATGTGACCAAAGTCGATGTGGAAGAGATTCCCTGCAGAAACACAAAGGGGATTCGTTTTTGATTTGTTTTTCCTCAACTCCATGTTTCATTTCTACATCTACGTACATATCAGGCCACATGGGCACATCTCTAAAATAAAAAAACAGAACAGTGCAGTGTAATTGAAGTCATCATGAAATCATGGCTGAAACATACTGGCCAGGAATTTAGTTTAATATTGAAATTGAGTTTAAAAGAACCGGTCCGGTCTGTCTACTGGTGTTTATCAATTTTCTTTAAATTAAATTGTAGATGTAGGTTAACAAAATGATGAGATTTATTACACTGTTCCGGTCAAAAATGACCGATTTACACATTCCCTGTACCATAAATATGGCATTTTTCATCAGATTGCCTCAATACCTTATGATATCCTTCCCAAAAGGCATTTGAAACACATAACATTCATTGTGACTACTTTCTTTGAATTTTGAGTGATTTATTCAACTTAGTCACACTTCTTTTGTTTACGGTTAAAAATGACCGCCATAGGAAATGAATGGGAAAGAGTATAATTTTCATCCAGGAGACAAAAGACATCTCCATACACACACTCCTACAACTTTCCTGTGCTTGTGTACCCATTCACAGGTGCAAAGCTTCCATTTGCAAGGGACACTGCACCATGACTGCAATTTGCCATTTGTGTGTTTCTGCCATCTCGCACACACATACTTCATGTTGTCAGTTCATGTTGTCATGTTGCCACTTGTGCATGTGAACCAACAATGTTTGCACACGCATGCATGCACGCACACACACACAGAAACACACACACACACACACACACGTACACTCACATACACACCCACACAGTTCATGTGTCATGTTGCCACTTGTGCATGTGAACCACCAATGTTCACACACACATCCATGCATACACACACACACACACACACACACACACACACACACACACACACACACACACGTTGTAGATGTCAATGTTCTAATAAGGTTCTTTTACAATAAATGTTCTATTAAAAATACTTTTTGTAATTTTTATTGGCATTTATGTTCAAATAAGAACAGTTAAAACTGCCTGGTCAAATTTGACCGCAAACAGTAAATTAAGGGGGGTAGCAACAAACAGTGTTTGAAGGTAACTGCAATATTTCCTCTGTATGACATCATATACATGTATATTTTAGTACAGACAAAATAAGTCATTACCAGATTCGGTGATCATGATGTTGTCATTGTGGCGATCCCCAATACCCAGAACGTAGGTAGCCACACAGTAGCCACCGCAGGAATACAGGAACCTCTCCACAGCCTGCTGGAACTACAAAGAGAGACAGAAAAACTGTTTGTCACACAATAAAACAACCCTTAGCTTATTATCCATGCCATCATAAACTCCTTAGGCAATAACTGGGCTGCAACCTAGAGCTTTGATTGATGGGCTTCAGAGAAGGTTTTTGCTTTGAAACGTCAGATTCAATCAGTGTGTCCTAGGGCAAGGCATTGAATGGATTCCTCGTTGTTTCAGGAGAGCTACTGAGTGGCTAAGAATTGTATAGAATATGGTTTGGTGCTACAGAACAGGACAAGTCTCAGGTGTGCAAATGTGAAATTGCCCTCTTCCATTAAATCTTTCACTGTACCTGTAATGTAAAAAAAATACTGTGCTATGATGTACTAAAAACAGTCACCTTTTCTTTTTAATTATGGAGATAATTCCGTGTCTTTTTTTTATTATAAAGCAGGTGTAGGTGCTATATAAATACTGTGAAAGTATCAAAACGCTCAATCCACAGAGAAATTATACACAGCCCATATTCAGAAACTGTGCCTTTAAACGAACCGTTAGGGTTTCCGACGGTTGTGATGTCACAACTATACTACATATAGGTAGAAAGTGCCGCTACAGTGCTGTTACAGTCATTCCCCGGCTGCAATGACGGTGCAGAGGCAGCGAGAGCGCAGATGCAGAAGACCCGGAAAAATGGGCCAATCAGAGCAGACTGGGCTTGATGAAGTGTTGCAAATTAGATTCTCAGAACATGTTAAGAAAAGAAGATATAGACACTGCAGGTGCAGGTGTCACAGCAAAAAGTAGTGTGTGAGTGTTGTGGCGACAGGAAACCCCCTGAGGGTTGCTTCCTTCCTGTCTGTCGCACTGCCACTTCCTCTAACGTCTGATGCACAGAGCAGCAGCTGCTGGAGACGAAAGTGTTTTGTAACTGGATGGATGGACGCATTGGAGAATGGGTGTTTCTGTTTTTGGTCCAAATAATCTTGATATAGTCCATATAATCACCCACATATATAGTTGCATGCCATCGTGATGTGTACCTTGTCCTCGCTGACACACTTGTCCCGCAGCCACTGACAGAGGATTTCATCTTTAAAAGCTCCAGTGCTTCCCACAACACTCTGCTGGATGTTAGCGATGGTGGTGGCGTCCTTCACAGTCTCAATCATACCTACAACGACACAGCGATAAAAACAGAGGCGAGGCGTAAACCTCACAGAACGACTGTAATATTCATACTTGTTTGTTCTCCATTGATTATCTGACCTATTTTGTTTCCAGTGGAGATGCAGCCGTATGGTAACAGACAGAGATCCAGTGATTCCGTCTCCCAGATCGACTCCATGATCAGCAGAATCTGAAGGGACACGAGGAGTCTCTGTAAGAGTCTTTCTGCAATGACATGCTAGCTTCTGTCGGTTTGTTTTTTATGGTTTGGCTACGTTGCACCCGTAACTTAGGTGGACCGTTCGCAGAGCGGATGTGCCGCTGGCACAGCACTGTGAAACGTCAATCCATTGTTAGCTATTATCAAAGGACGCAGGTGACGTGGCCGGGGTTGGCTCAGTGGGTAGAGCAGGCGCACATATACTTGGAGGTTTATGCCGCGACGCAGAGGTCCAGGGTTCGAATCTGACCTAGGACGATTTCCTGCATGTCTTCCCCCTCTCTCTCCCCTTTCTCACCTAGCTGTCCTGTCAAATTAAAGGCGGAAAAGCCCCAAAAATTATCTTAAAAAAAAGGACGCGGGAAACAGGAAACAATAAATAAAATTAGAAACTCTCAAAACCAAACACGCTCATTGACAGCCATTAAGTCATTTCCTGGGCATTGGTTGTTTAATTTAAAAGAAATAAAGACACTTTATGATCCATGTCTGTGTAAAAGGGCCGCACACACCTCGTGTGAAAAAATATAAATAGAAGACTGTCCTATTTTTAAGCTTGTAGAGCAGATCTCCTCGGTGCATATGCAACACTTACGCGCTGCCCTCACGCCCGGTGTAGCCAGTTTCAGTGATTATAGTGAAAGCGTAGTGTTGTCAAAGATCTGCTCCGCATACGTCATGCGTGCAATGTAGCCGGCACCGTTAGAGACACACTCACCTGCAGGATGAGCATATCCTGTCTGAGGTCATCGCCGTCTTTGAAGATGATGCCGATGGGGTCTTTGGACAGAGTGGTGGGGTCGGCCCTTTTAAACTGCAGCCACAGTGGCTTCTTCTTAGACGCCATCACTTTACACTGCTCGATCTGAACGTGCATGAACAGTCTTTATCTTGCAATTCAGTGATACAGGTATTCACATGCTCACATCCACTTTTCTTTTGTGTTGATTTCACCATATAAAACTGGTTTTATATATCGGTTAATATTGGCTTACCACTTGCAGACACCTGGGTATGGGTTAGGGCTGTCCCCTCTAAGTTGATTAGTCGACTAATCGGTCGTTTTGGTCGAATTGGTCTTTTTTTTTGTTGCTATTTCATGCTGAATGACTTATTTCCAAGAAACGTATGAACACATCTCTGGTAAACACAAGATTTAAAGAGGTGCTTTTGCGCGATTCTTTGTGGAGAAACTCAGTTTTACAGATCTGTCGATTAAATCAACTCCTCGATTAGTCGACAAAATCATATGAGTGTTAATCGACCAAATATTTCTTTAGTGGAGGGCAGCCCTAGTATGAGTGTGTATGGTTTTCTCCTGTGCCTGTGAGTGTGTGTTTGTCCCTCACCAGCAGGGCTCCAGCTCTTAGTCCAGGATCGTAAGGGACTCGGAAACTCTCCGGCAGACCGGACGACTGCAGAGTCTCCAGCTTCTGACGCAACTGAAACACCACTGACAAGCACACCACACACACGGCTTAAGCTTAACTACTTTCACTATGTTTTATTTTAATCCTGACACACCAACCCGATTATCGGCCGTCTGGTGAGATCAGTGACTCGAGTCTGTTCGGTGTGTTCCGTGCCGTCGTCAGTCTGAGGAGCCGTCGGCGTTCATTTTGGCCGATTTGACTTGTTGAATCGGCCAGTGGGCAGTCGGACTCAATGACCAATCTGATTGGTGGAGTGCCAGCCCTTGACTAGCGAATCAGTGCACAAGAAAACCGGAGCTGACAACGCCAGTATCTTCTTATTACTAGCCATCGTATTTTCTTCCGTTGAGCGAGTAATGACAACAACGATCTTTCTTGACTACTATCAACACTCTCACTTACCAAGTCTAGATAGAGAGATGTTCCGTCATTTCCGGTTTTCATTTTTTGGGCGATAATACAGATTAGCGCCGCGTGCTGTTATTGAGACGTATTACGTCTCGCGCACGCGCAGAACGCACGCTCAAGTCGGCGTCACTTCGGTGTGTTCCGAGGCACTTTTTGGGCCGACTCGGGGAGACGGGAGCCGAATGATCAGTCCGACTGCCGACGGTCGGCCGTCGGGTTGGTGTGTCAGAGCCTTTAGTGTCTGCAGAGCTACAGGATGGCACCTTGTGCTGTAATATCACACTTGTCAGCAGACATGGCCTTGACCTCACGGGTGACTTTCTGCAGAGCCTCCGTCATCTCCACCTGCAGAGCATCAGTTCATCATGTCAGTGACTGAAAGAGCTGATTATCAGACAGACTGCAAATCTGAAATGCGTGTGTTTTTTTTGTTTTTTTTTAAATCTACACACACCATTTTGTCTAAGAACAAGGCATGAGTTACAGTATGTCTTACCTGTTTCCTGAAGTCCTGCAGCATGTCCTCACCACAGCCTCTGAGGTAGGCCTCCAGCAGGACAGCATACCTCTGCTGGTAATGCATGGACTGAGCGATCTCACTGCGCAGGAACCAGAAGAGAAAATGGCCGATACGCTTACTCTGTGGAGAGAGAACAAAACCTGTAAATGTCAATCATAATGAAGTATCTTCCTGCAGCTAGCATCAGGCGGGAACCAGAGACAATAATACTGTATGATTATTATGATATCAGGCCATGTAAATGTCTGGTCTATTATTCGGTCTATAGACAGAATAATTCAATTAGAGATGTTCCGATGCCATTTTTTCCTTCTCAATACCGATTCCAATATCTGAACTTGCGTATCGGCCGATACTGAGTACCAATCCGATACCAGTGTTACCGTCGTACCAGTGATACGATTCTTTTTTGGGCATTTTAGGCCTTTACTTTTTTAATAGGACAGCTGAAAACATGAAAGGGGAGGGAGAGGGGGAATGACATGCAGCAAAGGGCTGCAGGCCGGGGTCGAACCTGCGGCCGCTGCGTCAAGGAGTAAACCTCCATATATGGGCGCCCGCTCTACCAGGTGAGCTACCCAGGCACCCGACAACATATATTTTATTATGTTTTAACAGCTGTACTATGCCTGTATGGATGTGATAGGATTGCTATCATTGTTGTGTGGCCTGGCTCAGGTTAAACACTTTGTGAAACATGAACAAACGTAAACAGTGAATGCCAGAGAACTCTCTTTTATCTAGTTTGACAGTAAGTCATAACGGAAAGTCGATTTTCTTCAGTACTTTCCGATACCAGCATTTTAGGCAGTATTGGAGGCTTTTCTGATGCTGGTATCGGTATCGCAACATCTCTAAATTAAATATTTGACAAACTCTTTTCATCATTGGGAGAAAGACAAAAACACATAGAGACAGATGAATGGGCAGACAGACAGAAACCACAGGACACACGCACACAATCACGATACACTGCAAACACTGTAAGACAGTGGGAGAAAGACACAGAGACAGATGTTGGTCCTGCTTACCCTCAGAGCTGTCTTCAGCAGGAACCTGACCAGGGCACTGTCATGGTAGGGCTCAAACTTGACTGCCTGCAGGACACACACACACACACACACACATACACAGACAGGCGCGCCCACACACACACACACACACACACACACACACACACACACACACACAGACACACAATGAATGCCATCATGAAACCCATTCAAAACCCCACTGAATACACTCCAAAACCCCATGGAGGAAATCTGAAAATAAGCTGGTTTTCATTAAGTTGACATTTTGTAAATACGGATTTAAACGGCACCATGTGGAGTTTTGGACCAGGTAGTGGTGCTGCAGAGCCATGTGCCAACATCACAGAAGAAGAGGACCTTAAGATGATGTTAAAAACAGTAAAAAAATAAAATAAAAAATGAGTTGTTTAATCTGATGAATCACTTGATATGAATATGTTGGAGAGAGTCTGTGTGTTCCACTGTGGTTGGTAATTTATTTTCATTAATAAAAAAACAGATTCAACTCTGTAACGTTGACATGGAAATGGCAGAGTAATATTTTTAGTGACGCACTGTGTGTTAAAACAGCTCTTGGTGTGCTGTCATGCTGATTTGAGCACGTTCTGAATGACTAGTTGACCAATTTAGATTGCCTGGTCAACTACCAATCTAATCAACTAACAATCTACTTGTATAAACAGGCTTTGTAAAGGTTTTATGAGGTAGGAAGTGCATGAAAAATGGTTCAAGTTGCCCATAAAAACTTCACAGGGTACCTTTAACAGACAGCTGAAGGAAGTGCACTGCAAACACAGAGCTCACTGTGCACACACAGGACTGCTATTCAAATGTTTTCAAATTGAAGGGAGCAGAGTGTGATTAAACAGCTCAGACAGATAGCAGACAGAGGAGTAAAGAAGACAATAGCAGTGCTGTTAAACTGGTTCCTTGATGTTTTGATCACGTAATCTGAGAACTAAAAACATTTTACTGCAATTTTGGCACCTACAGGAACACAATGTCTTTTTTTGTGATCAATTAATTCACCCACTTTTCAGATTAAATTACTTCAATATTAGCTTAAAATGAATATCTAATTAAATCGAACCTCAATGAGTGATTGAGTCTATAATGTCCTCAACGTTTTTCTCTGTTCGGTTTTGCAGTGCTTAGTTGACAAATACAAGAATACACATTATCTGAAAATAGAACTAATAGATTGACACATATGCTACCTGTTCTGACTCAGTATTTCAAACACAGCAGCAGCATATTTTTCTATGTGTACAAATATATTCTGGAAAGACAATGCCCACATATCACTAAAGCCCATATGATACAGAAACAACAGTATACTGTACTTTAGAGGTGCCAGTCATTTTCATATCAGACCAAAAGGGCCCTTTGTTGGCTGCAGCTCATAATTCATGTGGCTCATGCAAAGTTGCCCACAGAGTCAACTATGGAAACAACAGAGGACAAACATGCAGCGTGTGTCCGCTGAGCTGCCTCTTTCCACGAGCTTGTCAAATAGTGAAACTGTGAATCAGGCTGAAGAGGAGAGTAAATTATTCATTTCTTTTTTAAGACGTTTTTGGTCATTTTGGCCTTTAATTGATAGGACAGTTGTAGACAGGAAAGGAGAGAGAGACGGTCACCAGACGGTCTGGTGATAACCATTGGTCTGGTGATAGCCATTAGTCTGGGGAGTCTGCTCTGTATTTTGTACTGCACACGAGGCGTGATCAACAGGCATAGTTCAAATGACTCTGTACGCAGTTGGATAGTCCTTCAACCAATCAGACCGACGATCCGGGTGGCGTAGCAGCGACCGCGGCATCAACGGGTTGCTGCGCTTCGGTGCCCGCCATGTGGAATGTAAACAAGAAGCTGCTTGGTCGCTTCTCTATCGTCATCGTGTTAAACCCGCCAATAGCGCGCCAGGTGGATAAGCCAGTTTGTGATTGGTCCCTGCAAAATTGTAACGGAAGCAGGATAGATAAAAGTACAGGTTTCCAGCCTGAGCTGCAGGGCGAAATCAAATCGCCGGCAGATCGGGCTGGGTTTACCCAGTCTAGCAAAGGGCTGCAGGTCGGATTCGAACCCTGGGCCGCTGCGGTAAGGACTGAGCCTTGGTACAGTGGGTGCACGCTAGGGCTGCACAATTAATCGCAATTTTTATCGAAATCGAAATGTGGACTATATCGTAGGGGGGAGGGGCACAATATTTGTTAAACCATTCTGAATTCAGTATAGAGGTGCTGCAGGGACGTCCCGGCCTACAAATCCTATCCTACAGACTAAAGAAAACATCTTTGTTTGGCACAGATCCTCGCAAAAATCACAATATAATCATTTTGATTTTTAAAATTGTAATATTCTTCAATGAAAATGAGAATAATGATACAAAAATGATCATTCCCTCCAATAACGTGAATCATATCGCAATCGCAATATCAGTCAAAATAATCGCAATTAGATATTTTCCTCATATCGTGCAGCCCTAGCGCACGCTCTACCAGGGGAGCTGTCAGGGCGCCCCGGAACAGGAGAGTTACTGGAAGAAGCATTTCGTCAGCATAAAAAAAGAAATCAAAAATAGCAAAGAACACACACCTGTACGAGCTGCAGAAGGTATCGGAGCACATCGTCATCTTCCAGAGTCTCCAGCTTCCTGACGGCCATTGAGCGAACCTGAGCATCCGAGTAGTGGCAGTCCAGCAGCTGCATGGCCAGACCCACATCCAGACCACTGGACAGGGACAACATGAGGACACGTGATGGGACATTGACGCTACAAAGGACAGACACGTATAGTGGCACTGCAAACGCCCTTTTTTACCTGCTGTCCCACGCGCTGCTGCGCTCCAACAGACGGTGTGTTGCCAAAACATCTTCCTGTTTCCCCCACCTGACTGAACCCAGGAGCTTTGGGTAGGCCCTGAAGACAGGAAGTCATAAAGAGACAATTAGAGCAAAAACACAATCATTATATACAGGCTTCCCACACATTTTCATGGACAAAATTTCTAAACTTTTCCATGACTTTTTAAAAAGGACCAATAACACAATTTCCATGAACATTCACAACGTATAACACAAACATAACTGTATAGTATGATTTACTCCAATTTAAATTATTATATGAAAACCTTTTTCAATCTCTAAATGTTCATTGTTCGATGTTAAAACCATTTCTGGATACATGTCTGAGAAACAATGTATACATATACATACTATGTATTATTTCATGGCTCTCTGATGACATGGGCCATTAGACATGGCTCAAATTGCACGAGTCATTAGAGAGCCATGAAATATGAAATGTACACTCAGACATATCAGATTCAAACATTGTGTCAGCTAGCTGGCGGGGGAGACGTGTTAGTAAACCATACATTGGTTACGCCACACGGCGTGTATTAGAGCTACGTTACGTCAACAGCTACAGAAAATAATACGTGGAAGGTTATCCACGGAACCCTGTTTATAACATTTATATAACCCGCATTATGGACTATACACCCACCATTTGCACATACTATATGCCATTCAGCCATTTTGTATATATTTGTGAATGTATTTATTGTTTATTTCTGTTGGAGATAGTCATTGTTTTGTTATATGTAATAGTTAAATATTTACTAATTTATGTTGTTTGAATTATACAGCTGCAGAAGTTTGATTATATCATTGGTATCTTTATTTTGGTTAAGTATCTGCTAGTGCTTTTGTTTTGAAAGTACCACGCAGCCTGAGCCACCAGGTGACGTCTACATGTATGCAGCAAGGAGACACCGGGGAGGGCTGATGCTAGAGACACCATTGTTCCTTTGTTAAAATGTTTGTTTGCCGAAAACTGGGAAAATAAACCTCACAAAGCCACCTTTGCCTGGACAATAAACGTTTCTATCTCTGCGTAAGGTTCACTCCTTCTGTGCCTCAGTGGCTGGTTTGGTTTTGAGTTTGTTTTGTTTGTTTTTGTTCAATCTAAAATCGCCACTAAAATGTCATATTAATTAAACCACCAAAGCAAAATCCTTGTAAGTGTTACTTGGCAATACAATCTTTCCTGATTTCTGATTTAGTAGTCCATTTTCTTTGGAAACAAATTAGTCTCACACTGCCAGACCTTCCTCCACAGCGCTCCAGAGGAGGGTCTGACTAGCCCACACAGCATTCCGGGATGGGAGAAAAACGTGCTCTGGTTTATTGGCATTTCTTTAAACCAATCGCAATCGTCTTGGCGGCGTCGGACGGAGCCACGGTGCCTCTGCAAAATAGCCTCGGGAAGGATTTTGTTTTGGTGGAACGTGAACGTTCAAAAGTAGTTTTAGTTGTGCAACAGAAAACTCAAGATTGGACAGATAGTCTAGCTAGCTGTCTGGATTTACCCTGCAGAGATCTGAGGAGCAGTTAACCATAGTCCTCACAAATCAACTGGAGTTTAGAAACGCCAACACAAAGAAAGCGGAAGGTGACGGACATCTGCCCAAAATGAGGGACATCCAGCGGAATTTCCGGCGACGCCGGAGCAATCCCGGGAGTGGAACGTTGTGGATATAGACTAGAAATGAATAAAAAAATACTACCTGGGGTCGCGCATACACTCATGCCTGAAGTGCCACAGCAGCTCTTTGTCTTCAGGGCTGAGCGGATGCAGGGGGTCTGTGGCCACGATCGCCGCAAACTGTTTCTTCAGGTGGTTGGGCATCTCTCTCTGACCGCGCTCCCCTCCCTCGGCCTCCTCGCAGCCGGCGGCGGCGTCCCGTCCCACGTCCCGACTCTTGGGCAGCACCACGGGGTAGCAGTACTTGTCCAGCAGGATGGCGACGGCCATGGCTGAGGCCTTGTCGGGGTTGGTGGCCGAGGTGAGCTTGTCTGCGTTGATGCTGCTGCTGCTCTCCTCGCTCTTCTCGGGCATTTTCCACATGTGGAGGATGAACTCGCCCTGGCGCAGCAGGGAGCGGTGGTCGATCAGCAGCAGGTTGACGTAGTACAGAAGACGGCTCTTGATCTTTCCTGACAAGCGGAAAAGAAACAGACGGATACAGAGCCTCGCTCGCATGATACAATTCAATTCATTTCAATTTTATTTATATTATCAAATCATAACAAGAGTTATCTCAACACACTTTACAAATAGAGTAGGTCTAGACCACACTCTATAACTTACAAAGACCCAACAATTCCAATAATACCCCCAAGAGCAAGCATTTAGTGCGAGAGTGGCGAGGAAAACAGCGGCTACAGTGTAGTAACTAGAGCTGCAAAGATTAATCGATTAATTGATTAGTTGTCAACTATTAAATGAATCGCCAACTATTTTAATAAGCGATTAATTGGTTTGAGTAATCTTTTAAGGAAGAAAAATGGCAGAAGTAGAGTACAAAAGCTAACAAAGCTAAGTTTTTTTTATCACTGATTGATCCAGTGAGGAAACTGCTGCTAACAGGTTCTGTATGCTGGAAGGTTTTAGAGAACATTCTTGAAAAGCACACAGAAGATCCCAAACAAAGAACACTAGTGTTGCTCTGAATCTGGATTTCCAATTAAAGGAGGACACTAGAGCTGCAAAGATGAAACAATTAATCAATTAGTTGTCAATCAATTAATCGCCAACTATTTGATTAATCGTTTGGATTTTCAAATTCTCTGATCCCATCTTCTTAAATGTGAATATTGTTCTAGTTTCTTCTCTCCTCTGTGACAGTAAACTGAATATGTTTGAGATGTGGGCAAAACAAGACACTTGAGGACGTCATGTTGGGCTTTGGGAAACACTGATCGACACTTTTCACCATTTTCTGACATTTTATAGAGCAAACAACTAATTATTTAATCGAAAAAATAATCAACAGATTAATCAACAATGAAAATGAATTGTAAGTTGCAGCCCTACAGGCAACCAAATGTTGTAGACCTCACCATCATGGCTGCCTGTTCCCGCTGTATTATCCTGGTAGGCAGAGGATCCCTTGGAGTTTGGCGTCTGGGACTGCTTCCCGCAGACCACCTGGGTGGGAAAGAAACAGTAGAGCACTAACGGTTAGTAACAGAGTACAAAGATATGTCATTCATCTCCACTGCATCTGAATGAAATGTTCACCTGGAGGTTGAGTCGTGCTCCTTTGGGCAGGTCCTTGATCTTAATGTTAAACTCCAACCAGCAGTTCCATAGCACTTCTTCATTGAAGGTTTTAGAGGACGTCCTCTCCTGAGAGAGCAAAGCCAGGGTTAAACTCTGCTAGCTCAGCTGTCCAAAACTCACTGTCTGTGTTTTGGAAAACGAGTTCTTCCTCAAATTGTTGGTTACAAAGCCAACATTCAACTGTTCAACTGAGATAGGTGTGGTTCTCAGTTCTGATTGGCTGAATCTTGTTTAAAGTTATCGCAGGTTCAGGTCCCCGTACGGACCAACGTACGGAGTGTGGACTGGTAGTCAGTTCACCTCCTGGGCACTGCCAAGGTGCTCTTGAGCAAGGCATCAATCACTTTCTACCTATATATATAGTATAGATGTGACATCACAACAGCCGGAAGTCCTGACGGCTCGTTTAAAGGCACAGTTTACAGTTTTAAATAAGTGGAAAGGAGAAACGGAACAAGAAAAGGCAGACGTAACAAAAATATATATATGTCACGATTCTGCTGTCCTAAAATCAATATAGATCACGGCCGCCATCATCAGATTTTTGTTGTTGTTTTCGAAAAGTTTTCGATTACCTGGGCTAAAAGCTGTTGGCCGTGGAAGATGCTGGCTTCTATGAAGACAATAAACTCTGGGATTTTGGGGAGAGATGGGATGTCAATACCCAGCACCTTCACTCTGAACTTCCTGTTACAGTCCCACATGGAGATGGTGAACACTCGTTCATGGTCCTTCTCATCGATGGTCAACTGCTCATGGGTACCTGACAAAAAGTTACGAGGATAATTATTAGTATCAAACGTAGACTGTGTTTACATGTACCATATCTCAAGAAATTGGAATTGATACATCATGAAGTAACAAACACAGTAGGCTTACCTGCGACTCCGGTGCAGTCGTCCACTTGTGCCCAGTCCTCCTTCTGAACCAGATCCAGGTCTGTATCAGGTGGCGCCTCCAGAACCAGGTGGATTTCCTCCCCGTTCTTCAGACACTGACGGATCCAGTTGAAGTCCTGCAGCGGTTTATCCCCGTACAGGTACTCCTCCCTGTGTTGACAGACACCGAGAAGCTTACTTTCAAGTTGTAAAACCTGACATATTATTGATTGTCTGCTTCAAACTACCCTCTATAACACAATCCAGTGAATTACTCTTATACTTCAAAGCAAACTTTATTACGTTGACTCCGTGTCTAAGTAGCTATGGTGCGTTTTAGCCTCCGACATACCTTCCGCACACACGTAGCACAAAGTCGGCCTCGCACATGTTGTCAGGAATGCCCAGCAAACTTCTCTTATTTGCTGTCTTGGCGAGAAAGCTCACCAATACCTAAACAAGATAGAAAGTCAAGTCAGAAAATGGTACAGCGTCCTGTTCAACATTGGGGAAAAAATAACATAAACCTATGGATCCCACTGATTATCTACACTAGCTGTATGTATTTACTAGGGCTGCACGATGTGAGGAAACTATGCGATAACGTTATTGAATATCGCGATAACTATATCAATCGGAGAAACGGAAAAATCTGAGATTTGTATCATATGTGAATAAAGTGGAAAAACTAACTAATAAAAATGATGTTAAAAAAAAACGGTAGAGTAACAGAAGCGAAATGACTGGTGTCTACGTTGGGTACCTGTGCTGGCGTGTTGTCGATGGAGACCTTGATGGTCTGGCTGGCCGTGCCGATGTGGATCACCACCAGAATGTGACCGTTACTGATCTGAAGGAGCAACACATTAAACAGACAAAAGAGTGAATGAAAATACAATAAAAGAAACATATACAGTACATTCAAGGAAGGATGAAGGGAATAAACGTTCCCACCAGATTGTTTACAACTTCCTCGTGAGTCCTGCATACTTTGGTGAAATGTTGCAGAAACTTAACTCGCTAAATCTGCGGCAGCAGCGTTCAGATTTAAAAAAACATTAATAAATAACAGGAAAACTGAGATGAGAAATTAGGTGTGGGATCCGTGTGGGATGTGAGGGGGTTTTCTGCAGACAATTTCATGGAAACATCTTTGTTTATTGTCGGTGAGCTTGTAAAGCTGCAGGTCTCGGGACAGCAAGACCATTTCAAGAAAATCAGTTCATTTCACTGGAAACACTTTGACTTAAATAGAAGTTTACATGGGCACGCTTTGCTTTGCTTACAGACAATATTGGAAATTCATTCTATATAGACCGTAACGGCCAAGAATGTGTTTTGGAAAAACTGAACTCAGCCATCAACCGACACACACACACACACACACACACACACACACACACACACACACACACACACACACACACACACACACACACCTTGCTGAGCAGGTGCTCAGGCAGCGGCTTGCGGGTGACCCAGGGGTCCATGGAGTAGAGTTTTGCGTCGCGGTCAGCCAGCTGGATGCGTCGCGGCGTCAGCAGCTTCCTGCGGGTGAACTCCAGCTCGTCGTCGTGCACGTTGCTGACATCAGTCACGTCGTAGCCGATCAGGTAGTTGAGGTAGCGCTGGTACTGCTGGGACTCGTCCGAGGGCTGCGGACGGGGAGCCAGCTGGATCCGCCCCACGTCTTTCTTCAGGGCTTTTTAAAAATACAACACGCATGTTTTCACATCATTCATGCTTCATCATCATCAACAATTTACCAAAATTGTTCCTGGATAGAGGGGGGGCTGGAATGAGGTGACTGGGTGAATGGGTGACTCTCTGGAATAGTTTGATAGTTTGGAGGACAACGTTAAATTGAGTAAAATGAAATATAAAAGAGCAATACTGGAAAGGTTAAGTAAAGAGAAGGAAGGTACGTGAAGAAATGATTTCATTAAGGAAATGAGGGAATAGTAACTTCAACGACTGATTGATCGCCAAATGTTTTTTTTGGGATTTTGACAATGTTTTCTGTTGCAGGGTTGTATGGTTGTTTATTGAAAAACAATAGACTGAAAACACATTGATAAGGATTATTTTGTAATTAAAGATGTAAAAGGTACGGACATTTCAAAAAGGGTAGGACACGAAAAGCCTTTTGCTTCTTCCTACTCTCTTTTGGGACAAGAGTATTTATTATTATTATTATTATTGTGCTTATTTTTGGATTTTCTTCTTTTTTTTTATAGTGAACTACTTTTGTGTCTTGTGTTTTAAGTTCTTTTTGTTTATTCTTTTGTATGGTGTTGGAAATAAACTATCGATTCATTCATTCATCATTAGGGTTGGGCATCGTTTGGATTTTAACAATTCTGATTCCAATTCCGATTCTTCCTTTGGATTCCGGTTCTTATCGAGTCTCGATTCTGATTCTTTGAGGGGTGGAGTTGAAACGGGTCACATGCCTATTTTCACAAATAAGTGGAAAGTTTTATTTTGATTCAATGGTGGTTTGCGGTTTTACAGGGCTTTTTCAACGGAAAATAAAGCCACACTAGAGCGCCGCTGACTGTTCTCCTTGGCTGCAACACGACGAGCGCCTGGCCGCTACGGAAACCAAAACTTGCGCATGTTGAATTGGGAAGCGATGATCGGATTTGAAACCAAATAAAGAAACCATTTTTGTTTTTGTTTTGTTTTTTATATACACAAATCAACTCCTATGTTTCTTAGGTAAAAGTTTGGGAATGTATGCATATATTGTATGTGTATATGTATAAATGTATGATTAGAAGGGTAAAGGGGTGCAGATGTATGTGTATGTATGTATGTTTATGTTTTTGAATTGTTTTTGAATTTCTTTTATTATTTTATTAATTTCTATTTTTTTTTTTCGCCATGAGGGTTGCTTTTGTTATTTTATTATAATATTATCAGCACTGGGTGGACTACATAGATATGTACATACATAGCTATGTACATACACACACACACATATATATATAAAAAAGAAAAGGGGAATGATAATGGTACTGCTTTGTACGATAATGGATTGTTAATTAAGTGAAGGAATTGCAATAAAAGTATAACAAATATTTTTTTTAAATGATTCCACTGGAATCGTAATTTTTGAAACGATTCCAAGTAGGAATCGGGTTCTCGATGCCCAACCCTATTCATCATCCCAACAGAATGACTCCGTTTGCGACTACATTGTGGCGTCACCGGTTGGTGCTGTACCTCTCCAGTAACGGATGCAGTCCAGCGTCTGGAACACCTGGTGCTTGTCGTAGATCTCGCACACGTTGCCTTTCTTCTGGTAGAGCAGGATGCAGTGGTCGGGGGAAAAGCGCTGGTAGAAGTCAGGACAGAGGTTTAAAGTCACCGCCTTCAGCCACACCTGAGCTTTCACCTGCGAGACAAGAAACAACAGGCTTCAACGATAAGGGCTGCCCGATGGCCGGGGGCAAGTAAAACGCCTCGTCGGTAGTGTTGGGTATCGTTTGGATTTTTACGATTCCGAACCGGTACTTTTAAAATGGTTCCGATTCCTAAACTGATTCTTGAAAAACTGAAAAATGACATCAAAGAAAGGCTCTTTTATTACTTAATGTGTCGATTTCAGCCGACACATTAAGTAATAAAAGAGCCTCCACATTAAGTGGAACCGAAATGAGGAACCAGAATTGGCGTTCTAATCCGGTCCGATTCCTACCGGTTGCGTAGGAACCATAATGGAACCGGGTTTCTGTACCCAACCGTAAACGTCGGGCAAGTGAATACAACAACCCACTTGCCCGTTGGGTTTCAATCATTTTTTTCCATTATTCATCATATCATATAGGGCTGCACAATATATCGGGTTTTTTTTAGAGCTGCAGGATATGAGGAAAATATACGGTAACACTTTACTTGAAGGTATCTACATAAGAGTGACATGACACTGTCAGAGTTAGGGTTCATGTGTCATGACACAGACATGACACATGAACCCTAACCCTAACTTGTCATGACAAAACCGGCGTAATAAACACATCGCGAAAGGCTGCGACATAGGCACAAAACTGATTTTTTTGTAACGTTGAAAGAAAATATCAGTAGAAAACTGCACATTAAAATGTAACTGTCATTCTTTTTTTAGCGGTACCTTTTATATTCAATTCAGTTTGTTCAACAAAAGAATGATGGAAGTTATTTTATTTGGTTTGTTTTAAACTCCTCGAGCAATTAGTTAGTATTGTAGCAGAAAGCAGCAGAAATGCAGAACTGAGTACATTTTAACATCTGTTTATGCATCACGAGTAATATCGTTATCATGATATTCAACAACATTATCGCATATTGCATATTTGGTTACACTTTACCTAAAGGTATCTACATAAGAGTGACATGACACTGTCATGAACGTGTCATAAACATTATAAACAAGTCATAAACGTTTATGACATAACACTTCTTTTAGTTTTTTGGTTTTTGTCATGACAAGTTAGAGTTAGGGTTAGGGTTAGAGTTAGGGTTAGGGTTAGAGTTCATGTGTCATGTCTGTGTCATGACAGTGTCATGTGTTCATGACAGTGTCATGTCACTCTTATGTAGATACCTTCAAGTAAAGTGTTACCGCATAGTTTCCTCATATCCTGCAGCCCTAATATCATAAATGACATTATTGTTCTCTTGCCCCCCTCCTCTTGCCCACGTCGGAGAATGGCTGTTGAATGATTTGATTTGAATGTGCTGTTGGCCAATCAATTCTCGAGTCAAGAATTGAGATGGCGCTAGTGACGCGTGACTGGCGGCTGTCTTCAATATTTGATAACCACTTACAAAAAAAAAACTATTTAAATGTACTTTGTGCAAGTAGAATTTGTTTTCAGGCAAGTGAAAAAAAACTTAACATTGAACCCTGAAATATAATGCATGTTTAAAGCCACTGAGAGTACCATTTTAACTTCCATCATGATGAGGGCTAGGTACTGAATTTGATACTTTTTAGGCACCGACCAAATTGCCTCTAAAGTATCGAGTATTGAAAAATGCCTCGTCATTCAATACCAAATTTCAATACCTAAGGAGTAAATCTCATCAGCGTCAGTGAGCCAATCAGCATGCTTGTACCAAGATCTAAGAATGTTTGTGATTGGCTGTCTAGTGTTACACGTCGTAGAGGCAGGCAGGACAAACTCTACGTTACACAGAGAGACGGGGCTCACGTAGTAGGAGCTGTGAATAAATAAAAATTATGGAAATATTTTGAACGATACCCAGCCCTCATCATGAATAAACCCTAGTGTTGACAGTAAATCAGTAACTAAGGAGACCTGTTCCACAGTCCAGTTTCCAGCCACCTCCAGCAGCAGGGTGTCAGGGCATTTTCCGCCCCGCGCCGCGGTGGGCAGGACAAACTCAACACTGATCTGATCCATTGAGGTGCAGGACGACGACATGATGGCCTTCTTTCTCCTCCTCCTCCGCGTGTCTTCTCGTAGGGCTTTGGGTTCTTGGTTGCTCACCGGGATCTGCTGCCCGTCCATCGCCTAGCTGGTTGGGGGACAGATAGAAATCTCTTATGATCCAGTATACCTCTCACCTTCCTTTACAGGCAGGTTGATCAAAGAACAGATCAGAGTGACAGTAATGCCAATAATTCCCCCACCAGATAAATGAATATATATTGATAGAGAGATAGATATTTGTAATACCAGCCACCTATCCATCAGGGAACACTGATCTATGACTTATCAACTCTTTTCATTTCAGTTGCTTTTTGAAAGTCTTGTTTCTGTAATTGGATGTAAAGATTAAAAACACGCTGCTCTGGACGCCCGGATAGCTCAGCTGGTAGAGCGGGCGCCCATATGTAGAGAGGTGTACTCCTCGACGCAGCAGGCCCGGGTTCGACTCTGACCTGCGGCCCTTTGCTGCGTGTCATTCCCCCCCTCTCTCTCCCCTTTCATGTCTTCTGCTGTCCTATCAAAATAAAGGCTGAAAATGCCCAAAAAATAATCTTTAAAAAAACTGCTCAGTAAGGACTATTTTCTTCGTCGATTAATCAGCAAATCTTTTAATGGTTTTGTTTATGAAATGTCAGAAAAATAAAGAAGAAAAAAAATGTCTGTCATAATTTTCCAGTCCGACCAACAGTCCAAAGCCCAAAGATGTTCAGTTTGATATCACGTAAAACAAAGTAAAAGCAGCCACTCCTCACATCATGAGAGGCTAGAATCCAGAGAGAGATGGACATTTCTGTTTAAACAATGAATCAATTCTAAAATAGTTGCCCATTTCATTTGATGTACAAATCGCCTTGTTGACTAACCGACTAATCGTTTGAGCTTCAAACTGCAGTCAGCAGTCTTCAACCCAGTCCCAGTGAGACGCAGATAGAGATGGACTGTGCTATGTTTGGCAGTGAAATTAATGTTTGACTATTGGCAAGCATGAATGAATAACTATTAATAACTAGCTACAGCTAAAGGGGGGATTATTGACTGAGACTGTCCCAAAGCACTGCTTTCTTATTTTATTTATTTTGTTTTAATTTCTTTTCTAAAACAACTAGGGCAAACCAATAAAACTCATTTTAAAGGAAAATGTGCCATTTCCTTTACACAATTTTAGTTTTTAAATAAACTATGATCTTAGTTGACTGAAATAAGGCACAGGATTAAACGGAGTTTCCCTTCTGCTTATTTTACACCAGCAGAGGAAGTATTAAAAGCAGGAAACAAAACTCAACACGGATATATGTGTGGATGTAGCCAGAGAATGTGATGTAGCCTAAACTATAACTGCACTAAGTCACACTGCTGTTCAGTCAGTCTGCTGTTCTAACGACATAAGCGTTATGTGGTCAGTATCAGCAGTTTAAAGCAACCATAGCAGAACTGTTAGTCTGGGGGCGAATGTAACGGTAATTCACAGCTGCCATAATAATCGTAAAAGAGGGGCGTCAATTTTGTAAAACAAAAACGTTTTTATGACTCACCAACGAACGCAGACGCAGGCGGCAACGAAACCCCGAGCTTTTTGCAAAAGTTTCGGCATTTATGCTACATGAAGAGACCTAAAACCAGAGTCAAAATAGTTGGTAGGCAAAGCCTGGATTTAAGGAAACGCTGCGGGTCTTCAACTCAGGAAGGTTGTCAAGCTCGCCGGCTAACAAGAAAAATACTTCCGGCTTTTCTCTTCAAAATAAATCACGTACAGCTAAAAGGAAAAAATATATTTTTTATGAAGGGTGGACATGCACACAGCAGCCATATTTTAATTTTCTGGTTTAAAGTTGGTGGTCAAACTGTATGTAACACAAGGAATGGAACGGTGTAACGATATGGAATAGTTAATATGTTCTCGTTAGTAAGCCAATTAATTATTTAAGAATGTGTAATTGTAGTTTTTGGCCACTATAAAACAATTAACATGATCACTATGATATACATCTTTTTGTTAAATATTTTAGATTGCTTCAGCTTGAGGATGATTTATTATAATCTGATTATTTCTTATCGATTTCATTTGTGAATAATTGACCAGAAGTGTTGTAATCATGTCTAACTTGACGTGTGGTGCCTTGATGCAGTTCCTCACAGTGACCGCTGGAGGGCAGTGAACACTCACAATTCTACTTCTGTCAAGGGTCAGCTCCACCAGCATCAAGGATCTCCTGACCACAAAACTTTTTTTTTTTAAACCAATACTGATGTTACTCTTGATATATATAATAATCATCTTAATAATAACATGTACATATTGATTATATGATTGTTAGGGAAACCGAGACCGTCTATGCTTGCAATTAGTTTTTAAGCCTAGCTCGTGTTCTCGGCTTCCGTAGATTATTTATTATAATTACAATTTTACCGTGTGTTAGCCAATTTATTATGATTTGGCAACACTTCTTTTTTTTTACTACTGTCTTAACTTGACTAAACTAAGGATGTATTCGATAGATAGTGACTGGAACTTTTTTTTTTTTTTTTTTTTTTTACCGTTACTTATACTTGTATTTCTTGATTACAAGTTATTGTAAAGTAACAGTACTTTTACATGGGTACAATGAAAGGGTTACAAACGTGTCTGAAACACAGGAGAAGGCCATTGTCTTTGACCAGGTTACTTGACTTAAACTACATGTTGTACTAGTTGCACTGCATGTGCGGCAATTGTGCTGAAGGCTATCTCGATGTCTATGTTTTGCTCATGTTCACAGTCTGTTTTTATCATGACACACCAGCACTACACTACATGTTTTTAGTCTGAATGTGAATGTTGTATTATGAACATTTCAGTTCTTTAAATTGCTATTACATAATCTGCTTCGTGAGATACTTTTTTTTTTTACCCATCTTGTTGATACAAAATACTGCAATTACTCTAAAAAAAAAAAAAAAGGTAGGTTAATTATACAGGAGATTAGATGTTTTTGAATTGTCACATGTGGTACTTTTGGATAAGTCATCTTTTATCATTTTAACCCACCCAATGTTTTATTGTTGTGGCGATCATGATAAAGAGAACAAGCTGCACTGAACTGACCAATGAGGATGAGAGGAGCTGTAGAATAACATCAGGTTTGGCCAATAGGAACGCTGGAGAAAATGTGTTTATACCAGCCCCCTTTCCCGTACAAGGCGACTGTTTTGGTGAGTTGAGATAAGTTAATTTAAATATTTATGGGGTTTAAAGCGTTACATTTAAGACGTAATTACACCAATTGAATTATTTACTCCTGAACCTGGCACACGTGTAATAATGTGAAACTGACAACGTTGAATTTTTGGCTTAAATGCAGTTTCGCTGCTCTCTCCGTGAAGCTTCATTGTTGACGAGTTGTTTTGTTGTAACTACATTTGCGCAATAGAATGGCTCGTCCATTTTAATGTATTTCACCATGTTTTCACACCCCGAATCTCTTTAATGTCGTTTATGGGTCCGGTAAAACACAGCCGCTGAAGCTTTTTTCTCGTTTTCGTCGACCTAACTTCAGTATTTAGCTAAACGGCACTTTTGTTTCGTGACAACAAAATAACGTTGCTTCGTCTGAAGTTTATCGACGTGTAAAACGTTGACACGAGCAGCATCGAATAACAGTCGATAATGTCATAATGGTCAGTGTATTCTGGCAAGTTAATGTCGTGCTTTTTCTTTTTTTTTTGTACTTCTTTTGAACTACTTACTTAAAATGTATTATCGATGCCCTACTCTTGAATGAATGGGCTTTTATATGCGCATGCGTGCAGGATCTAAAGTTTATAAACAAGAAATGAGTCACATGACAAGAATATTGTGAAATATAAGACTGAACACGCTCTTATGTTTACATGTTTGAAACGGAATATTTCTACATATTGTTTAAAGTGAACTGGCAAATATGCCGGAGCTTTGAGAATGTGTCTAAACTTAATGTAGGCTATTATTATACATGTCACTAGCCCAGTGTTACCCTATGTAACACCCCCCATTTATAGCCTATACATTGGGAGGATTAAGTTTCTGTGTGTGTGTGTGTGTGTGTGTGTGTGTGTGTGTGTGTGTGTGTGTGTGTGTGTGTGTGCGCATGCTTGACCTATGGGAGTCTGATGTATGGCTAATGTTGATACAGATGCCGGTAAGGTTTAGAGTTACCCGTGAGTTATATGTTCTACCTACCATATATTACCTCTATGCTTCAATTTGATCATTTACTATCATGCTAATAAAGTCAGACGTGTTGGCTATAGAGTATGTACAGTTATTGAACTGTCTGCATGTTTCAGTGCCTGTGTGGACATCATGGTTTGGGAGGTGGTGACCCCAGCTGTGCCGTCCAGTGAACCTAAACATCACAACATGCGGCATTCTGAGCCTCAGGGTGAACACACAGGTACGACTAACTAACTAACTTGCATCGTTACTGTATAATTACTGACACAAAACTATTAATAAGGTACTCCAGTGATTTGGTATTTCACTCCATACAGTTGTGGGACTTACAAGAGCCAGATTAAAAGGAATGGTCAAAATCAAAGCAGCAGAAGCCAAGATATCCAGACTTGGAATCCCTAGTATGAGGCTAGATTTTTTTATTAAAAACACTCATCTTTTGTTAGACCTTCCCTGCTTGGTCAACATTTGCGTCCTTCAAACTCCACGTAAACCTCCTGTTTGTAACAACTAACTTACTTTGGAAGGCTTGTCCAGCGCTACAGAAGACATACAGTTGAGTTTAGAAAGTCGTTTCTTTATTCAGTTCACCAACGTGTTTTACTATTGCTGTCCGTACTACAATACTTTGCAATTCTACTCAGTAAATCACTATGTGAACCTAATACCGTATATTATAGCTAATAAGAGGCCACTTTAATCTATGAACAAATAAAAAAAAAAAAATGCTGTGAAATTTAAACAAATACATCCTGTAAAACTAGTCGAGTGTGCTCCCTCCACTGTGATCTGGTGTTGTGTGTCTGGTCTCACCTTCAGGAGTGATGATGGATGCCGATGGAGACCAATCACTGCTCTGCTGTGAGGAACACCTCCCCTCCTCATCTGGCTTCCCCACCAGTGACAGTTACATGGAATACGGTACATAAGACACGGGCATGCACCGGGCTTAACACAACAGATGGATGAATAGCTTCAAGTTTGTTTGCTTTTCAATTCAAATACTTCATTTCTGAACCATTTATCAGTTTCTTGTGCAACATCTGTCATTATTCACTGCTGCTACTTATATTCACACTACTTATTTATGTTCGTACTGTATTTATGTTGACGCTGCACTACAATAGAATTTGTACAATCAGTTGTTTTAGAAACAACCTTTTTTTTGTATACAGTACGTGGATGAGTGGAATATGGATACATGGTATATGTGGATGAGTGGAAACATGGAGAGTGTATGGTTGGGGAGGTGGGTATGTAAAAGTATGAGCATGCATGAGTGTGGTTTAAGATTCTGTGGAGTAGAGGAATACTGTTACTAGTAGGAGTTGTAGTCTGATTGGAGTATGAAATTACACAGTATGCTGGTGTATGTATTACTTCTTGATGGAAATAATAAAAATAATTCTAAAAAAAAAATAAAAACAATCTTTTTAACCTAATCTTACTTTACTTAATGTTACTTTATCAGGGTTGCCGCGGGGTCTTAAAAAGTCTAACATTTCAAAATCAATATTTTAGGCCTTAAAAAGTCTTAAATTTTCCGTTCTATTGTGTTCTAGGTCTTGCATCATTTTAAACAGGTCTTAACTATCCTACATCCATGGAGCGCTGCCTCTAATGCTCTTTTTTATTATTACTCCGTGGTGTTGTCGTTTTTTTTTCTTTCGCCAGTCCAAATATAATTTGCTGTATTACGACTACAAATGAAACCAACACGCAACTTACATTGCAGCCAATCAGCTTTTCGTGTGATTGGCGCGAGTCTTTCGGATTGTACCACAGACATAAAACAGATTTTATGGGGGAAGTGCAAGTTTAGCGATACTTGGCTTGATGAAAACTGAATTTAGGGCTTAGTTGATGTTGGGATATACAGTAGGTCTGAAATTGCATTCGTAATGGTCTTAAAAAAAGGTCTTAAAAAGTCTTAGTGTTTGTTTTCTCCTCCTAGACGACCTCCCAGACCTGCAGGAGGTTCAGGAGGAGGTGGAGCCAACAGCACCGCCTGTCTACCCGCTGGACGTAGGTGTGTCCCACCAGGAGCGACGTGCGCACGCCCAGCCTCCTGACACGCACTGGCTGACTCAGCTGGCTCACATCGCCACCGGACCTCAGAGTCCACTGCTACAAGAGTCTCCTCACAGCAGGTACCTGGGCTTCCTTCTGAAACACTCAGGAAGTAGGACCTGAACAATTCATATATGGTTGTAATGTGTCACAGATGTAAACAAACAAAAATAACTTATGACAAGTCTGTAAGATGTTGTTTTTCCACATTTTCTTTTTCTAAACCTATTTCACGATGTAGTTTCAAATCCTGCCTCTTAGTGATAGGAATTTAATTCTGGTGAACACCTTTATTGTAATTTATATTTTTGGTTTAAAATGTCAAATCTAAGAACTTTCTCTCTAAAATCAAAATCAGGCTGAAAATGTGTAATTTGTATGTTATTGTAGAATGTAAACTATTCCTCAGATTGTAAAAAAAGAAACAAGTCAGAGAGACAAAACTGAGGAATTGACCTCGGTTAGCTACAACCTAGCTTTGAAGCTTTTAGCCTCAGTATTACAGGAACACCACTTCTTCTAGATCTGCCATATTACACCAGCCCTACAAACTGCCCTGTGTCATTCTGTCCTACGTAATGTACTACAGGTCTTTGGATTCTCTGTGCTGTTGGCAATCGGTGCTACGCACTCACAGCCTCCATTCCACTCACAAGCCTGTGTTATTTTCAGCTCCTCTTCGGTCTGCCTCTCCAGCGCCAGAAGCAATCTACATTCCTACTCTCGGCCTCCTCCCCCTCACCCCAGCAGCACCCTGTCGGCCCCCAGAGGTCACGGCAGGGAGCGTCGGCGTACCAGGGTAGAGCTCATTCATCGTTTACCTGCTTCCTCTCTTTGGTTTATCATCCCTCTGTCACTGTCATTAATGTCAACACAATATCTGAAGAACAAAAAAGGATCTTTTATTATATTTTAACCATAGACTGTAAAAAAAAAAAAAAAGAATGGACGAAACCTCCGGGTCTGAAAGGTGAAGCCAATGCAGAATCTGCCTTAAACCTGCATTGTAACTTCCAGCAGGGGGCGGCTCCACTGGTTGCAAAAAGGAGTCTGATTGTATAGAAGTCTACGGGAAAACAAGCCTACCTCTCACTTGATTATAACGGGTTTATGTCCTTAATCGCTAGTTTCAAGTCTTCTTCAGTACAGCATGATGCTCATTTTGTAAATTATGGTCTCATTTATTTTAAAATAGACGATAAAACAGGGGATGCTTTAGGGGCGTGGCTACAGGCCGACATGTCAATCATAACAGAGGCTTGGCAGTGCTTACCATGGCACTGTGTACATTAAAATAGACCTGAACTTGTTTTTGGGTGTTGTCTTTGTATTTTGAACTTTGACCCTTTCTGTGTGTTCACTTCACTTCATCGAAGTTGATTGGAACATTTTGGTCGCCTGAAAATGTCTAGTGAAGTGTTCGGTAGCACCAACCAAGCTATCTAGCTAGCTAGCGCTAGCCTTAGCTGGTAACTTAAGGGAAAGTCTGCCAATTTTCTGTGTACGGCCGTACATGCAGATGAATGGTGGCAGCACCTGGACGTCTGTGTTTACCCGCCAGTAAAACTGTACCAGGTGACTCGCTTCAGCCAGCTGAAAATCTGCAACTTTCCCTCCTTGGCAATTAGCTTAGCACAGTGCCATTGAAACTCCCCAGCTTCAACCTTTTGTCCAAAAATCGGCACGTCCACTAATAAAAAACAAACAAACAAGACCAAATTGCCAAATTCGAGGCTTCAAAACTGCAGTCCACAAACCAATGACTGTTGCTACGTCCACTATTTTTACAGTCTATGGTTTTAACTTACTAAAACTGACTCCCCTCCAACCATGTGCCATAGAAAGCTGTGTGTCAATAATGAGCTGCTGCTGCTGCGTTTGTACAAACCCACATTTCGTGGCTCATGGGTAACTGCTAAATCCTGAGTCGTGCCTGACAATGCGTCATGTTTCCACAGAAGAGCAGTGAATGTGGTTCTGCAGTGTCAACCAGATCCTCTCTGTCTGATGACGAAGACATGGGCTGGAGCTTCTCCTGTCCACCCACGGCCTGGCACTGCTTTCTCAAAGGTAGAATCACTTTTGCTGCCACCTCACACTGGGTCGTTGCTTTGTTTTTCCCTCTGTTGGGAAGACGTACATGTGAGATTTTATCTGAGGCTATTGTTCATATCTCAGAGCAGCTATTCTCTGTCATCAGGCACTCGTCTGCGCTTCCACCGCGGCTCTAATGTGGAGTGGCAGGACGTCGAGGACCTGGACTCTGCTCAGGAAGACTCTGGTGATGAGGAACAGCCCAGATCTCTGAAGGTGCATTATGCAAGAAGCTTGGGGCTGCGCTTACAGCCTCTGAGTTCACGGTGTACTTTTTTGATTTGGTATCCATCTTAATGCAGTGTGTCCAGACTGCTCTCAGTGGTGTTGTATATTTAACAATAGCAGCAGCAATCTGTGTCATTTAAGTGGAAGGAAACTATAATAAAGTAATTGTACATAATGACTAAACGCACTGCTTACTCTTATGCAGAGTTATGGCTCTGAGGGTCTGCAGCTGGTGGAGCATTCAGAGATTGTGTTGTCTGGTCAGGCTGTCCTACAGCTGACCTTTGACCCCGGGGCATTCGGACACGCCCCCATGACCGCCCGGTGCCAACTTGATCACCCCTTCTACGTCAAAAACAAAGGTAGGAGTGATGATGACGAGAAAACACGGCAACCGTTGAAAACATTATATATTGATTTAATTACACTCTGTCTCACGTTCTGTTAGGGTGGACGTCGTTTCACCCGAGCTTGACCGTGGTGCGTTATGGGATACCGTGCTATGAAATGGAGGTGGGAGATGTGTGCCTTCCTCCAGGACACAGAGATGCCAAACACACTGACGACTCACTGGTCTTTGACACATTCAAGAGGTAAACTAGGCACCTGTTCTAAACCTAAAGCAGCAAAAGGCCGATCGGCAGATAAGTTAGTGTGTGTGAAACTTTAATACGCGTGTCTTCCTCAGTTATGATTTCACTCCTCTGGACTCCTCCGCGGTGTACGTGTTGAGCAGTATGGCCAGACGGCGGCGTGCCTCGCAGTCCAGCGGAGGAGCTGTTTCTCCAGATAGAGACACATTACATGGTACTATACTTCACATCTTCAGATACTCCACTGTGTGAATAAGCAGATACATTGGATACAGGCATCAATCAGTTTGCAAAAAAAAAAAAAAAAACACACACACACTACAAAAACAAGCAAGGTTGAGAATGCATTTTAATAAAAAAAGAAAGAAGCTAACCTGTCGATTGTGGATCTGCGTAAAACCTGCAGACACCCCGAGTCCCGGTCACTCCCACTCTCCTCGTCAAAAGCCAACCAAAAGCCAGCAAGCCAGCACAGCAGGAAGTAATAATGCCACGCCCAATAGGTGCAAGCGGCCAATGAACGCCTTCATGCTGTTTGCCAAGAAGTTCAGGGTGGAGTACACACAGATGTACCCAGGCAAGGACAACAGGTAGGTGTGCTCTGTGTCTACATGTGTGTGTTGTGAAGCCATGATGTGTTTAAATGTTTAGTGTAAGGTAACACATGTGGTGTGTCAGAGCCATCAGCGTCCTCCTTGGGGAGCAGTGGAAGAAAATGCGAAGTGAGGAGCGGCGGACGTTCACCGTAGAGGCCAAAGCCCTTGCAGACGAACAGAAAAGACTCAACCCAGACTGCTGGAAACGCAAACGAACCAACTCTGTAAGGACACACCCACCCACAAACAAACACACATCCACGCACGCACGCACACACGCACGCACACACACACAGCTTAATCCAATGCTTTATACTGCTGTCTAATTTCTCCTCTGTGTCCAACAGGGTTGTCAGGGAAATTAAGGATGCAGACAAGAGGAGAGAACGACCGACACAGCCTGTAGGAGTACGCACACGCACGCACACACACACACGCACACACACAGAAATGACAAAGAACAGAGAGCATAACCTAATACACTGCTTTAATATTATCTCTTGTTAACAACAGACCTTTCTTGATCTCCCACAGTGAGGATTTGATTCAGTTTTTTTTTTAAAGATTCTCACAAAGAGTAAAAAAGAGCAAGTGTCTGTTTTTTTTTTGGGACAGTTTGAGCTGTCACTTCCCTCTGTATTGCTTTTAACAGGTGCTAAATTTAACATTTTAAAGTGGTATAAATCATTATCTGTTTATAGTCATTATGTCAAGTTATAAATCCTTATATTTTAATGCTACAGAGCACCGTAGCGTCTATCTCCAGAGAGGACATTGTTTTCCAAACAACATTACAAAGCAGGTCAACTAGGTTTTATTTATGACTGGAGTTCATCTCTCCATAAGTGATTTTACAGAAATGTGACAATTCAAAAAGAGATTCTGGTCATTTTCCGTTTCTCATCATGAGCTTGAAACAGGTGGAAGTTGTGGTGCTGTAGCATTTTAGGTAAACTAGAGACTGTAGCTATTTTACCAAAATTATATATAAAGAAATATATATATAAAGTATTTTCTTGCCTGTACTACTTGCATTTGCACTCAGTGTATTGCACAAGACTACGTATTTTAACTTTGCTTTTGTGTAATTTATCATGTAATATTTAGTTATTCAACAAATGTACACCATCAATTCTCAAATAGTGGCCCGGGGTTGTTTATTTACCTCAACTTAAGAGAGAATCAGAACTTCTCCAATTTATAACATACATATATTTAAGTAAAGAGATTATAAACATAAAAAAGGGGGCAGAATCTCTTCACTTCTTTGGAAGGCTTTTATTTTGAAAAAGGAAAACAGTGTGGAGTTTTCCTTACAGTTGGTCGAGAAAGTGACAGCCATTGTAATATAGTAACTAGCAATAGCATTTTTTCACCGTGTCATTTTTTGTTTTATGGCTTTTATTTGAGAATTTAGGGTAATTAAAGGTCCCATGACATGGTGCTTTTTTGGTGCTTTTATATAGACCTTAGTGGTCCCCTAATACTGTATCTGAAGTCTTTCCTGAAATTCAGCCTTGGTGCAGAATTACAGCCACTAGAGCCAGTCCCACAATGAGCTTTCCTTAGGATGTGCCATTTCTGTGTCTGTAGCTTTAAATGCTATTGAGGAGGAGAGAGGGGGGGGGGGTGCAAGGTGGAGGGTGGGGGTGTGGCCTTGACCAACTGCCATGCTTCGCTTGTTTGAAAGCCATGATGTATCTCTCTTTCTCATGGGCGGGCCAAATTCTCTGGGCGGGCAAAGCAGAGAAAGGGGAGGTAACCTTTCCCCTCATGACGACATAATGAGAAGATTCCAGATCGGCCCATCTGAGCTTTCATTTTCAAGGCAGAGCAGGATACACAGGGCTCGGTTTACACCTATCACCATTTCTAGCCACTGGGGGACCATAGGCAGATTAGGGGAACTCAAATTAATGTTAAAAAACCTCAAAGTGAAATTTTCATGCCATGGGACCTTTAATATGTATTGTCACAAAGGACATCAAATGACATGTTACAGAAAATTGCCAATATAGCACAGGAAGCAGGATGACACGAATATGTCAGCTACATCTACACAGCTGAAGTGTCCTCGATGCTAACGTCTTTATGTGCCATAATACTTATTTCTTAGCTCTTTTTTTTTCTTTTTTATCAAAGTACAGTATGTTTGTGTATAATCAGTGACATTAATACAGGTGAGGCTTGACTGAGCTTCACTCAAGACGTTTCCAAAGAAAGATGGCTTTCACAAATAGTGAAATGGAAATAAGTTTTTCTCAGTGTTGGTTTGTTTCCCTGACAAAATCATATTCAGCAAAAAGCAAAAAACCCATGGTTGTTAGGCTATTGCTTGAGGTTTATTTACCCCATTGAGTTTTAATAGCTTTACTTTGACAGGTAGGAGGGGAAGAGACAGATGAGATAAAAGTCATTGGGAAGTTGATATGGTCACAGATGTTGCAAACAGTGAACTCATTGCCATAGTAATTTGATATTATCAGAAAAAAACATAAGATGTTGTGTTTTAAATTAGGACATTGGTGGACTTCTATTGGTGGATTGGAGGTCTAGGGAAATGTTTGCTAATTGATCCTCATGCAGTTTGAGTTTAAAACAAAGAGTACTGTTTTATGAAGGTCTGGAAAAAAAACATGTCAGAGCCCCTCAAAATGTACTTATGGGTACAATGAAACATTAGGGTGAAAATTGGTATTGGATTAAAATGTTAATGCTTAAAACGAAGCCTACGGCATCATCTATTGTGTTAAAAAAAAAAAAGTCCAGACCCCCTTTGTACTTGAACCAAAGGTCTGGCTAAGCAAAACATCTGTCACCAAGATAGTCAAAATCATACCCCAAATATAAACCCAGCCTCGGTTATGTGCTATTACCTCAAGTACTGATAACACGTAAACACAACCTCCGCAAACATGAACATCATTTGGAAAGTGACGGGGATGTGGGAGCCCAGATGTGTGAGGTTTTAGAAACATGACATGAAAAAGGGAAGTTATATCCATGCAGAGTTTAAAGTGAAGGCAGGATAGGGATCTTATTAGGGTTGAAATGCTCGACAGTTCTGCAGAAAGTAAAAAAAAAAATTATTTTTTTAAAAAAACACCCAGGGTGGGCACTCGTATTCTCACTGCATAACGAGGTTTATTCTTAATGCACTATATACACTTTATCTTATGTGACTGCTACAGTATAATGTGTCATGACAAATAATATGATTACATAGAAATATATATTTTTGGTTTTGACTTAATCTTTGTTAACCTTCCATGGTCTTTACTATCATGTCATGTACAGGTTGATCAGGGAAGACAATGCAATACAATGTATTATAATAGAAATAAAAGCATGGTACATCTGTAATCCTATTTGTTCTGTGGATTGATGTGTTGAGACGGTTTAAGAGAATGAAGGTACAAAAATAAGTTTGGGTCTAAACAAGAACATTTTATTTTTTTCTCCTCCTGGAAAAAGAAACAAGTTTAAAATCATAAACAAGGTTGGAAACAAATCTTAAATCGTGTCGCTTCAACCTCTTGCTATTTACATACTGCACCAGCTCATGGCTGGCGATAAAAGGTATAGACATTAAGCTGCTACTTTAATCATAAAGGTAAAAAGAGATAACATTCCATTAAAACTATGAACATAATCAATATATCCAGGCTAAAATGATCAAATAGAATCCACACAGTTATACTGTATATGTGTAAATGACTAGAAAATCACTTCTTTTATATAGTAAAATAGAAAATATATAGAGATACATTATAAACATACATAATTTGGCCTTATGATGTATTCAGGGATATTTACACAAAGAGTTCAGACATTATGGTTAGATCTGGTTTGAATCGCTGTCTGGCTCAGTAACAGCAGCCTCTATGATTTGGGCCATTTTGCATCCCCAGATGAAGTAAACAAATGGTACAGAGTGGACGCAAAACAGGCACAGATAGAAGCGGCAGCATTGTTTGAAAGTGATTCAGAGGTTGATTGTTCATAATGAAAACAGTCATAGCTAGTGGCACAGGGATGCAGAGGAAGTCTCAGCATCTGAATTTCAGTTTCAGTCTGTACAGTCAAAGGTTTAACAGAATGTCAGTACATTCAGCTGTTTCTTTCCACTGATTTGTCTCAACATTTGTCTAAACACTAAATGTTTGCAAAAATATGGCAACTGTCTCAGCTAAATGATGTACTGAATTTCATATCGCCGATTCTAATGATTGCTAGTTCATGACTAATCAGGTTCACAGGGACTGTCGTGTTCGATACTCAAAAAGATAGATTTTGTGTGGATTGCATCTTTTACAAAACATCCAATGACATGTTTCCCCACTCCGCAATAGAAAAAAAATGAAAATCACAGCTCATTATTTTGGCATATTAGTCACACAGTTTTTGTATCAAAACAGGTTTAGAGTACAATAACATGAATTACAAAAGGCACGGGGAACCAGAGACCATGGAACCAGTGGCAACAAGACATGGACAGAGAAATTCAACAGCAGTCAATTAAGTGTCACTAGTGAGGCCTTAAGAGATTTTGGTTATTCAAAATATTCCTCTAAATAAGGATACGTGGTAGTTTGAGCCCCAAAATCTGCTGGTTAACGTGTAGGAAAACAAAAGTTTAGGAGATTGCATCATTTTCCTTTTTCAACATTGAAGTCGTCTTGTTGTTCTACTATCGCTTGCATCTAATATATTTCTATTTGTTTTGCCTGTTTCAATTTTTATTCATATTTATTTCTGTCTTTTAGAAGACAGAGTGATGAAAAAGGCAAAGAGACCACTAATCAAAGACATAAATGTTAACAAAAGATTAAAATGGACATAAGTTAAGAATTTAAGGTAGGTCTGTTATTGGAATTAAACAGCTGACTCCTTAAGAAAAATAATTTCCAATGAAATGAGAAATTCATTTTAGGTAGAAATTTGACCTCAACAGGTTTTTGGCCTCTCCTCTCTGCAGCTTGGTACAACTTCCTAATAATGAACCTGTTACAAAGAAATTGTAACTAATCGCTTTAGTAAATTGGCTTGTGTGTGTCCTTTCTACTTACTTAAGTTATATTATGTAGGAGGTATCGCTTACCCCTTAATTCTACCAGGCGCGTCTGTGCAAGACGCTCCGCTTCTGAGATGCTCCCAGTGTGGTCTGTATGGCGAACGATGGAACAAAACCACGGCCCAACCGAAACGCGGCGCATCTGCGCCTGGTGGAATCCAGGCTTTACGGTTTGTAAACAGCGTTCACAGTTGGCCCCTCCTCCCCGGCTAAATGAGCCAGAGAGAGAGAGAGCAGCGGTGGTCGAGCTAGAGAGTGAATGATGAGAGGGAGTGCCGCATGGAGCAGTGGATCAGAGTTATAAAACGTTTTTTCTTCTGATTGTTTCACAGCGTTTACGTTCCAAAGCACAAATAAACACACCCATACCTCTGCGAGAAGGTGCCAGATTGCTAGATTCAGTGTGAATGCAGAGCTTCATCTGTGATTAAGCGGCGGTATTGGAAATGAGAACTGGCTGCACACCCTGCAGGCTGTTATTGGCTGTGGGGTTACACACCCACGTGGGGCTCAAAGGTTTTTTGCTGACGCCCATAAACGTCCCGCACTCAGCAAAATGAGAAGAAAAGAGAGAATCAGATACCACGACACACTTCTAGTAGGTCATAAGTGATGATTGAAAGGGATATCTATACATTGTTTTTTTTGTAAAATACTTCATAATATACCCTTAATAAATGCTCATTGAGGTCTCACTTTCTAATAAGCCATTAAGAACGTAGTTATAATTTGACTAAATGGATTTTGGTCCTTGTCGTCCAAAGCCCTTTTCCACATTTCCAGTCTGACCAGTCAAAGGGAGTTTAACAACCTGGCAACACAAACATTGTTTATTTAAAGACATATAACTGATCTATGAAGCATGAGTACATTATTTATTAACCATTCATAACTAAAATTAAATCCTTTATAAGCAGTGCCTTATTAGAAAGTGGTACCTTTGCCCTTTTAAAAGGATGAGTCACATCATGGCCGGTTGGTCACTGTGTCTGACATGAGGGTTAAACATCAGAAATAAGCTCTGTGTCTGGTGGATTCTGTAGCTCAGCTCTGCTGTGCATGCTAACGCTGACAGTATGACACAGTAAGTAAAGGTTATCACTTTTAATGACCTGTCTAAACTAGCCACATGCTCAGCGGACACAGCTAGGAACCACAGACAGAAATAATGGTGTTCATCCTCTCATCTCATGTCAGACTAAACCTCAGTGTCTGTGTGTGTGTGTGTGTGTGTGTGTTGCATATTTTCTGTGTATGTGACATGCTTGTGTGTTGTTTTTGCCTGTGTCTACATGAGTGACTCCAGGCTCTCAGCGATGTTGGTCTGTCCCAGTGGTACCGATCCGTTGGTTTCTGGACTCTGCAGGGCTCTCTGGTCTTCCTGGCTGCTCACCACACTCAGCACAGCTCGGTACAGATACTGGTACTGCTCCTGTGGGGGCAGAACACAGCTTCAAGACTGAACCATCTGTTATGATTAAAAAAATACCCCTTATCAGCTCCTTCTTTCTACATTCTTAGGAATGTCATTTGTAAATGTCTGAGGTGAAGTTGCTCACCTCATTGTCACGTTAGAGTTCAAGTGTTGACGGAGATGAATGGGAGCATTACTGTAAGAGTATTTTGTGTGTACTTACTAAATCATTAAAAACCCCAGGCCTCATGAGGTTGGTCATCCGTGCCACCTGGTAAACGTCTACCGCTCCCTCCTCCTCTAGCTGACTGGACAGGGCGGTGAGGGCACAGAACAGCCCTGATGTAGCACCTCCCAGCCTACAAACACACACACACACACACACACACACACACACACACATTTGCAAAGAATGAACAAACAGATTTACCCTCGCAAAGAATGAACAAAGTGAGTGATCCCGTCTATGGTGTACTCACGGATCGTGTATGATTGTGGGTCTGTCTGAATGTCTGCTGTGCTCTCTGACTGTGCTGACCAGATCAAAACAGTTCCTAATGGGACTGTCTGGGTTGGGCCAGCAGGCGGCGCTGTACTGACGCACCTCCAACACATAATTGCTCTACACAGAGGTGGAGAAAAACAGAAAGGAGGGAGTGAGAAAGATATATATATATATATATATATATATATATGTACAGTAAAACACAGTATACTGTGTGTGTGTGTTACCTCTGGAGAGTCCACTGTGAAGTCCTGCACCAAAAGTCTCTCGTCATTGGACAGACACACATGCTCCTCCCCCGAGTACGACACAGTGAAACCCTCAAAGCTCATTGGCTGGTCATTACTGGGCCAGTAAACACAAGACTCCTCCTGTTCACTCTGACATAAACAGGAAAACATGTAAGAGTGTGTGTGTTTGTATACAGTTATTTTACTGTACTGTGTGTGTGAGAGAGAGAGAGAGAGAGAGAGAGAGAGATACCTGACAGTGTGTGTCTGGCAGACGGACAACAGTGTGTGTGCCGTGTTCCCAGATCATTCTCCAGAAATCTGCCACCGTGCTGCTCAGAGGAGTCTGGCTCACTATGAACTCCTTACTGTGGTGATGTCCCTGTGAAAACACCAGCAGCATAAAAACCCTCCAGCAATTGTTTTGTTGACGTCTTAAAAACTGCGAAAGCGCCCTTTAATAAAACAGTAACAACCCAATCCCGTTGTCTTACCATGACGTAGGAGGCGTTGATGTACCCGGTGGAGTTTGACTCAGCAGCGGTCAGACACACTCTTGATCTTTCCACTATAGAAAAACACAAAGACAACAGTCATATGGTGGCGCAAGTCAATCTATCACTGACTTAAGGGTGTGATCATGTGTCTTTTTTTGAACAGGCTGTGGATGAAATGGTAAACCTTCCGCAGCTCTGCCTGTGGGTTAATCAACCAGCCATGCTTACCAGGCATCAGAGCTCTGGCTCTGTTCCTCTCCGCATTGCCGTCTCTCAGGGCGGTGCTGTAGTCTGCGTGCTTGGCCTGACGCTGACTGATCAACTGAAACGCAACAAAAAGAGTCGGTTACATTTGCAACATTCAACATGTACACTTGCGTGATAATATTATGACCAGTGTTGGTTAAATGCCTAAAAAGTAATTTTAAAAAAAGGACAAATTAGAGTAGAAGGGCATTTTCACATTTTGTTTGCTCTGGTCCGAGTCAGTTGATGAGTTTGTAAACTTGGAGCGATTTCTGATTGGTTTGGTTTCACACGGAGAAAAATCCAAGTCACCAAAATGCAATGTCATTACAAACCACGCAAGAACGTTCACTCCTCTTATTGGTCGGTTGTATCTGGGGGCGGGAGCAAGAAAGTAAATACAGGAAGAAGGTCCTGTGTCCCGGATTAGTGCATGTTTCTTGCATCTCCATGGTCAAACTAGCTCATTTCATTTAAATAATCAGACATTGTTTGCGACAATGTTACTACGTCTGCTCTGGTCACCGAGACTTTGCTCTGCTCTGACGGTGTCTATCTCCAACTTCAGCGGCGGCTGGTTTGACCACGGAGATGCGAGTGACCGCAGCAACATGCTATACCTTGAACTGTTTGTCCATGCGTGTCCTGCCTAACGCCCCAGGGGTTAGAAGGTCAGACACATAAGTGTGGAGGAGGTCAGAGGTCACCGAGGTGCCACGGCTCAAGATGGCCTCCACCAGAGTGTCATGGATGAAGACGTACTGCTCCTACGGGACAAACAAAGAGACAGTTTGTTCTCAGTACGGATTTACTGGACGGACATTTAGAACAGCACTGAGTGCGTGCGTGCGTGCGCGTGTGTTCGCTTACCTCCGTCTGAACCAGGAAGTTCCTCTGCGTTCGGACATGTTTCAGGAAACCAAGAACGTTCACCGTACCCTGATCCTGGATCTGCTGCAGCATGCTGTCTATCACTATGTAGGTTCCGGTCCTTCCTACACCGGCACTGTGACACACATCACGTGTCAAATACATAGGTTCAGTATTTGGTTGGCATATAGGAAATAGTAGCTCTCTTCACAAACAAACACACACACACAGTTTACCTGCAGTGTACCAGTACAGGTCCCATCTCCTGTGTCCGCGCCCGGGAGGATGCTCTGATGAAGGACAGGACAGGCAGGGTGTATTCTGGGACGCCCATGTCGGGCCACTGGGTGTAGTGGTAATGGAGGACGGTGTGTTCAACTCTCCTCTGAGAAACCTGGAGCAGGGAGAGTGTTATTACAAAGCACGTGTTTTTAAATTTGACGAGACCGGGTTGGAACTGAATACCAAACTCATTTTAAACTGTCACTTCAGTCAGCGCTGTATGTTGGTGAATGTGTGTGTTAGAGAGAGAGAGAGAGAGAGAGAGAGAGAGAGAGAGAGAGAGAGAGAGAGAGCGTGAGTGAGTGAGTGAGTGAGTGAGTGAGTGTGTGTGTGTGTGACATACCTTATTTGTGGTATCTCTGACAGTGAACGTCCGCAGTGTGTAGTAAGCGAAGGTCTTGCTGCTTTTCAGGGTCACCTGGTACGGGCCGTATTCTTCCTGGTTCTCCTCCGGCCAGTACTGGTCACATTTTGTCTGTACAAAGAGGACAAAGATAAAACCAGAGCAGATGACCAATGAGGTGCTGAGATCCCCTCAGTGCCATGGAGCTCTTTAGCATCTTTCACCTCATTGTCTTGGTTTTCCAGCCAGAAGCTATACGGTTTTGATTGATTCTCACCGCTCTCACCAGCAACGTTTTCTGCAGGCAGCTGATTTCAGCTAAAAAGTTCTGACAAACCCACGGTACACTACCTGTCCAGCACCAAATGGCCCAAAGACAAAGCTAGCAACCAGCTGTTGAACATAGTGGAGCATTTGGCAGCTAAAGAGATAGATATTTCCCTCAGGAGTTGATGGAGACCAAACACGGCTACCAGGTGGACACAGACAAGATTCCAAATGAATGCTGGTGTTTCTGTGTCTGCTGGATGTGTAAAACAGCTGCTGTTTGCTAACATGTTCAACTTTACAGCTTGTTCTGCTGCCTCGAAGTGACAAAAGAATGTGTTGATACTGCTTTAAAAAGTATAGAGCAGCTAAATGAAACCTAAAATATTTCTAATATCAGCTCAAACGGTTTCCAAACCTGCCTAATATACTGTACATGTTTAACATTAAATATGAATGCACATGTACTAATGCAGGATAGCTCCTCGACAAACATGTGCAGGCAAAGCTCTACACTTAGTTTTAATGTAGGTTTCATCTCATTTGTTTTTCTAAAACAGACACTTCCTGTCTGCTTATTGCCACCGACAGATCAGAGAGCATTGACTTGAGATAACACTTTAAGAAACAGTTCTAACATGAAGTTAGAAGGCATCAAAATTAAATTGACATGTTAACATAAAAAAAAAAAAAAAAAACATTTCCAATCTCTACAAGCAGCACAAGATTAGAAAACTCAAGCTTGATGATCTAAAGGGATATGAATGCTCAAATTGCCAGATGTGCGTGTGTGTGTATAGATCAGATGTCATGTATCTGATCTCTGTGGAGAAGCCGGTGTTTGTGTCTGACTGGTGGCTGAAGCAGTGGCAGAGTGACCTCCTACCCGTCCTTTTTCCTTGAGGTTGGTGATCATGACAATGACTCCAACATTCTGCTGCCAGATCATCCTCCAGAAGTCCTCCCGGCCCGCTCGGAGGGGCCCCTGAGCTGCGATGTACGCCCTCGTTCGCTCATAACCCTGCAGAGTGAAACCGCTGTGTAGTTAAAGAAAACACTGGATGCAAAATGCACAGCACGTTTCGAACAACGGCGGAAAAGACCAACCTGACTGAGAATCTGTTTCTGGTTTTGATTCGACTTGGGACTACTTTGTTGTGGCAGTCTGCCTATTAGCACGCAAGGCTGACACAAACATACTTACATCTACAAAGTTAGCGTTGATGTAGTCTCCACATTTCCCATCTCTGTCCAAGCTGTTGGACAGTTTGACTCTACTGTGGTCATCTGTAGAGGGGAAAAGGTTCATCAGTTAATCATCACTGCTGCCTTTTACAATGAGACATAAATACGTTGAACAGTAATCATGTTGAACAGGGACGTACAGGCCAGTATGTTTATGTATCTGTTCTTGCTTTTGTTGTCGGGGTGATTGGAGCTGTCTGCAGTGATGCCGATCTCCACGGTGCACGCCTGCACTTCCTGAAAAACAATAGAAAACACAAATAAGACTTAGGTTAGTTGCCCAGAGGAAGCTAAAGATGCTAGCAAGCACAATGAGCACTGGAGTCAAAGGAGTGAACATGCAATGTGGCTGTTTTTCGTCTGGACAAATAGGTTTTTGTTATGTTTTTTTTTATATTCTATTGGTCTATAGCTGTCTATAGTCAAGTGTCTACAGTGAAAACAAAACAACACAGAAAAAGGCCCTTGTGAATGAAGTTGTAACAAGAATTAAGAAGATCTGTGTATGGAGGACAACATAAGAATTGTGCGAGACATATAACTACATTACAATTACCTGAATCCCTGGTTTAAATATGCTCAGGCTTTATAAACAGGAGAACAAGCCATGATTCATGATGTATGTAAGAGACTGATACTACTGTATGTGACCTGTATTAAAGCCTCATATTAAATAAAGATGTGGGACAACAAGCAGCTGCAGGGATGGTGGGATTTTCATTTCTATTTCATTGTCATACATTATCATGAATGCAGATTAACAAAATATGTAAAAATGCCATCTCAGTTTGAAAATATGTCTGTAAATCGGCTTCCAATTCAGACTGCAATCCGAAGAAGCAGAGAACAGCAGCAGAGAGAAAGCTCTGCCTCAGACAATCCTTAATGGCTCAAACTCCTACTTGGACACATTTATATCCAAATGCCTATCGACTAGATGTAAAGAAAGGAAAAGAAAACCACACCTCCGCAACTGGGGAGGGGTGATACTGTAGGTGCCTTACCTCATAGGATTCTTTGACAATCTAATGGAGGGTGGTGAGGATGCAGAAAGCAGGACGATGGTGGTGGAGGGGGTGAAAGGAGTGTGGGGGGAGGGGAGACAAAATGACAGACAGACAGACAGGGAGTCAGTGCAGGTACAGGAATATGGGGTTCAGATACACACAGAGAGGTGGTGTGCTAAGTGGGAATTGCGCTGATATTCCCAACTGAGCTTTTAGCTTTCAACCATGTTAGCCATGGCCTATTATTCTACACTGTATACATAAGACTGTAAGGCATCATATTGATTGTGCTAAATACCTAAAAAGCTTGTGTGTATTTACAAGTCACTATAGCCTCTGGTTTTAGACTGATTTAAAATGTAGGTTTGTTACTGCAGCTATAGGAAAGGCAGCGACACTGGAACAAACTGGGGGAAACTTCACTCACAATTACACGGGAGAAGTAAACTTCAATGAATCTCTGTGTGTGTGTTACTCAGGAGGTTCATGCTAGGAAACAGGTGACAAATGCCATGCAGATGTTTCTATTCAAACTCATCCACAAACTGTTCTAAAATACATTAAAGTGCTCATATTATGCTTTTTGGCTTTTTCCCTTTCCTTTATTGTTATATCTCTTTTTTGTGCACGTTATAGGTTTTCTAGCCCAAAGTCCACCCCAAAGGGACTTACCATCTCCAACAGAAAACACTGTTCACAAACTGCTCCAAACAGCTCTATTGTAGTCCAGCCTTTACTTCAGAGACAAACGTGGTCACTTTGTAACACACGTCATAATGCTCGCCTAGCTGCTAGCGTGGCACTCCCTCATACTCTGCTTCTGACTGGCTAGTAGTCCTTACCTAGGAACTGCACATGTGCGACTCCCAACAAAGATGGAACAGAAGTGAGATGTCTCACTCTGTAGCTAAAACAGAGAGCTCAACACACAGGGTGAAAAGAGGAGCTGCAGCAATGTGCAGCACAACAAAAATATGGTGTTTTTTGAAAATTAAACCATGTAAACCTCTTCTGGTACAACCTCTAAATACAATTATGAACCTGAAAATGAGTATAATATGAGCACTTTAATATAAGTCAATACTCCACATGAGACATTTCAAAAACACTGTATCAAATTCAGAAGAAGCTGAGATTAAGATCTTACAGCCTGAAAGCTTGCGACAGGAATATTTTTATTTAAAACCTGCATCTCAAATTTGAAGCTGTGTGTTCAGTTTGATGTGTTTGCATATTTGAATTTGGAGTCTGGGATGAGAACCAAGTAGCACTGCCATGGTTAGTTCCAAACCCTTCCAGCATACTGCTGCGCAACATGTTGTACATGAAAGATACACATTATCACCGTGCTGAATGATATCCCTATAGAACATGATGTTAATAGAGATATGGAGGAGCATTAAGGAGCTGTGACAAATGAGGCACTGTCTACCTATGCACATGAACTAGAACTAAGAAATCCCTTTATTTTATGCTGGTTAAACCTTTGTCTCCCAAATGTGTATCCATCTACTATCTTTTTTCAAAATATCTTGAGGCTGTTTATGTTTCGCTCATGAAGAAAGTTCATAAGACATTTTGTTGAACTCAAATCCTATAAGAACGAACATTCCACACACCTCAAACTCCTTGGAGAAAGTGTTGGTGGTGTGCAGCTCCATGACATGCTTCACAAACTGTTTCACCGACAGCGGCTCGTGACCGTCTGCAACAAAAGAGTGAACCAAAGTGTGCTTAGCGTTGCGGCTCAGCGGTGTTTGATCATCACAATGATAACGTCGTAATAAAATCCCTTAAGTGGGTGTGGGTGTGTGTGTGTGTGTGTGTGTGTGTGTGTGTGTTACCTGTGGCCAGCAGCAGGGGTGTAGATGGAGCTGATATGACTTTAGGTGACGCACTGTCATCTGGGTAGAAATTAGCCACTTGGAAACAGTTTCTGTGACACAAACACATCAGAATCGAAGTAAAGTACACAGGTGAAATTTAAAGCTATCGACAGCCCCTGTACATGGGGCGAAGGAGTCAGAGATAGAGATGTGGAGCTCAGTCGCTGTGAACCTTTAAAGCATTTTGGAGTGAACATTTTGTTAAAAGGTCCTATGACATGGTGCTTTTTTGGTGATTTTATATAGACCTTAGTGGTCCCCTAATACTGTATCTGAAGTCTCTTTTATATAGACCTTAGTGGTCCCCTAATACTGTATCTGAAGTCTCTTTTATATAGACCTTAGTGGTCCCCCTAATACTGTATCTGAAGTCTCTTTTATATAGACCTTAGTGGTCCCCTAATACTGTATCTGAAGTCTCTTTTATATAGGCCTTAGTGGTCCCCTAATACTGTATCTGAAGTATTTCCTGAAATTCAGCCTTGGTGCAGAATTACAGCCACTAGAGCCAGTCCCACAATGAGCTTTCCTTAGGATGTGCCATTTCTGTGTCTGTAGCTTTAAATGCTATTGAGGAGGAGAGAGGGGGGGGGCAAGGTGGAGGGTGGGGGTGTGGCCTTGACCAACTGCCATGCTTCGCTTGTTTGAAAGCCATGATGTCTCTCTCTTTCTCATGGGTGGGCCAAATTCTCTGGGCGGGCAAAGCAGAGAAAGGGGAGGTAACCTTTCCCCTTATGACGACATAAAGAGAAGATTCCAGATCGGCCCATCTGAGCTTTCATTTTCAAGGCAGAGCAGGATACACAGGGCTCGGTTTACACCTATCACCATTTCTAGCCACTGTGGGACCATAGGCAGATTAGGGGAACTCAAATTAATGTTAAAAAAACCTCATAAAGTGAAATTTTCATGCCATGGGACCTTTAAGAGTTGTGGCCTGGATACGGGGCTGGGGGATTCTTAAGTGGGATGTTTTTTGTTCCGTTTCCGCTTTGTTTTAGTGTCTCTTTTGGTGACTCTATTTTACTGTGTGTGCATTGCTGTCACTCATATTGAGAATGGCTTTGTTTCTTGTTTGTTACATGGTATGGAAACAAATGTCAATAAAAGAAAAATGTGATCACAAAAAAAATACACAGGTGAAATTGATATAGGCAGATTTTGACCTTTTGTCCTTGTGTGTGTGTGTGTGTGTGTGTGTGTGTGTGTACCTCCAGTAGACCAGTATGCCCACCAACACCAGCAGACAGAGGATGGTGAGAGTGGAGACGACAGCCAGAGGAACGACTGTCCTCTTCTCCCTCTCCAGACCAGCGACCAGCCCGACCCGAGACTCGTGGCTGCTGTTGCTTCCCTCTGAGGGAGAGGAGGGGCAGAGGAAGAAGGGCCGGGTGGGTGAGAGACCGAAACAGAGAGAGTGGTAGAGAGTGGGAGTGTCACCAAGCACAGATGACGGAGGGAAAGAAGACACAGCGATCATATCAGTATGATCATTTCTACAATTTTAGTTTCAAGTTAGTTTATATATCAAGGATTCCATGACAAGTGCACATCTGACACTATGATGTATTTATAGTTATATACAGTCATGTGAACAAATTAGGACACCCATGCTAAAGTTGACTAAAAAGAGGAATAAAAAAAGCATCTTTAGGAAATTGATCTTAATGCCTTAATTTAAAAAAATGAGGAAAAATCCAATCTTTAAGGACACCAATTTTCTTTGTGAATGAATAATGTATCGTAAATAAATAAATGTTCTTCCTTAAAATACAGGGGGCATAAGTAAGTACACCCCTATGTTAAATTCCCATAGAGGCAGGCAGATTTTTCTTTTTAAAGGCCAGTTATTTCATGGATCCAGGATACTATGATCCTGATAAAGTTCCCTTGGCCTTTGGAATTAAAATAGCCCCACATCATCACATCCCCTTCACCATACCTAGAGATTGGCATGGTTTTATTTCAGTTAGCCTAATAGCTGGTTTGATTTGCATTGAGAGATGATTTTATGGAAAGTACCCCATGCCAATCTCTATACATAAAAAAAATAAATATATATATATATAGATAGATAGATAGATAGATAGATAGATAGATAGCACTAAAACTGTTGTTAAAATGTGCTTTGCTGAAGGGAGGAAAAAGGTACGAGTTGAAAACAATAGCAGTGCATAACAACATATTTCAAACAAAGAAATGATGTGTCACACCTTAAACATTAATAGTTTGTTTTTTGCCACTTGGGGGCAGCAAACACAACACTGACATATAATCACCTTATAAAGTTGATATATAGTTGTATAACATTTGCATTCGTTGGTTAGTTGTGTATTTGCTCCCTGGCAAGAGTCCAATATTCACTTTCCTTTTAGCTCTGATTGGGTCTCTGCCAACTTCTGGGGGAAATCTGGCTTTTCAGCAGCTCCAATGTGTTCTGTAGCGAGTAGTGGGGTGCAGGTAGCATACAATGGCTTTATCAGAGCTTTTCTGGCTGAAAACGGCTGCCTGCTGTGGCTGTAAGACGAGGTTGATTGTTGCGGAACGGACCACCAAATCACTGAGCTGAGAGATGTTTGAATTCCCCGTAGAGCTGAGGAGAACGGCAGAGTTGGGTGGTAATTCTGTGTGCTCTCATCACTAAGACCAACGCCTTTCAAATTACATCTAGCCATTTCATCCTCCGTTTATATCAAAATATTGAAAATTGCAGCTTTAAGTGTTAATGTTTCCACTAGCAATAACAGAGTTGTGTGGAATAAATGTCTATTAAGCGATTATGGCGCAACCAAACTCACAAACGTTGTGGTTTAGCACTTATGTGAAAGGACAGAAGTATGTGAGAGGGAAAAAAACTAAACTGCCCTGGCTTATTCTGTTGCTGAGGAAAATCTGGGCATTGAGTAACATTTACCTTCTATTTCCTCCTCCGTGGCCTCGTTGCCCTCTGTCAGTCTGGGCAGGGGGACGAGATGCCCCAACAGGGGTCTTCTTGCAGCACCAAACAACAACCCATCCACGCTTGAGAACTGCTGCAAACTCTCTCCGATTACAGCTGCATCACTGTCCTCTTTAACACCTCCTTCGATGTGTTCCTCATTGCCCAGACCTCCCTTTCTTTTTTCTTCACCGTTGTTGGGGCTAGAGTTAGCCCCAACAACGTCACTGTCAGGACTTATGCTTCGACCCTCCTTATAACTTCCATCCCCATCGCTGCTTTCTTCGCTGTTGCCAAACAGTGGGAACTCCACTGTAGGATTATCTTGACTGACAGACAGCTGGAGACCATCTCTTCCTCCAGATACAACTTCTTCATTGCCGTCTTCCCTTCCACCCCCTTTTTCACCACTTTCCTTGTCACCTACAGCCTTGATACCTTCTTTATCATCGCTGACTTTCTTTTCTTTTCCCTCTCCATCTCCACCACCTTCTCCAGAACCACTGACGTCCTCAGGCCAGCGAAAAACATGAAAATTGGACTCAATTTCATTCCCACTGCTGGTCTCAGTGTATATTGCCTTTCCTACTACAGTCTCAACTTCAGTTTCTCCAGCTTTCTCTTCCAACACGTCCCTATTGGCTGTACTATTGAGCTGTCTGGCACTCTCATCTGTTTCACCATCCACTTTCCCAGCGTTGTGTACTCCTTCTCCTATCTTTTCTTCTTCCCCACCACTCCGCTCACTTTCATTCTCCTCCATTTCCTTCTCTGCCTCTGTTTCACACTCTTTCTTGCTACTTATTTTGCTTCCTGTCCCATCTGTGTCACCTGTATCCGTTTCACTATCCATCTTAATTCCTGTTGATCTACTCTTTTCACCAGTATCATCCACCTTGTAGCGGATAGTTAAATTGGGAACAGTAGAAAGGTCAGTCTTGACTGTGGTGACTCCATCAAATTCCTGATTGAGCCTGTTGCTGTAAAGGCCAGAGCCTGATCCACTTCCCTCTGCTGGCCAGCCTGTGTTGGCTTCCTCTGAATTATTAGGAAGGGAAAAAGTCAAACCTTTAGAATCAAAGAAAGATGTGACTGAGGAGGAGTTGAGGTCTTCTTTATGTCCATTCGTCCGGGCTTCCTCTTCATTGTCGGGATGTGGCAAGATGTTCACACCATCTTTAATCCTACCGTCACTTTGATTCTGAGAAGTATTTGGGGTATTTCCTTCACCTATGTTCGTTTTGGATAAGTTGATTGTACTCAGGCCATAATCAGGCAGCAGAGAAAATGAGTGCTCAGTGATGATGTGATCCTGAGAACCCAAAGCACTAGAGATCTGAGGGTGCTCTAAATCTATTTGTAGATGGACAATAGAGTGCTCTTCAGAGGAGTAGTTGCCGTTATGAGGAAAGATAATGCCACTGCTGTTATCTTCAGGGAGGGCGGGAGAAGGGCGGACACCGCTGATGTATTCAATAAAAGGGTTGAGTGATCGAGGCGCGAATGAAGCTCCTTCAGCAGATCCCCCTTCTGGGTCGGAGTCTGCAGGATTTGCAGGATTGACGAGCACTCCACTAGAAGTGTTTGGGGAGTTTGTTAAGCCAGATGACTGGTCAGTGGTAGACTCCTCAACCTTGAACTTGGGTGCATTTGCTGCAAGAAAAGCCAAAGTAAAATTCTGCGGGGGAAAAAAACCTTTTCCAGGACACCAGCATTGAAAGGTGTCCTTTTAAAAATGCGTTTGTCATGCCAGGAAAGATGGAAGAAAAGGTATCCAGACATAAGTACTTGGCTCAGCAAAGGCCATCATCATCATGCCCACACCGTACACTAAATGCAAGAAGAGAGGCAACAATCGGAAGGTATTTATTGAGTTCCTGAATGAAGAGATGCTATAAATCAAGTTGTTGAAGACAAAATGGATGAGGCACCCTGATGATGACATGAACCCTGCATTTTGTGAAAAGGACAGAAGAAAAAAAAAAAACAGCCACCAGAGTGCACCATTAAGCCACAGGAAAGAAAGCAGACCCAGAAGGAGGAGTCCCCAAAAGTAGATGCTAATCACTGAGCCTGACTGGACTCATAATATGACCTCACGTGGAGTCGTAATATGCTGCAAGCATATTTAATTTCTGAACCAGTTCAGAGAGTCGTTGATTATCATTCTAATCATCATCAATGCCAGCTTATTCTTTTTGACCACCATCACCACCACCATTCTCCACATCATGCCACCACACAACATGCCACTACGATCACAGAGCACAGCAGTGATTAGCCTAGCAGCAGCGGCCTATCAGAGAAGGCAATCAGCTGCCAGCTCTCTACTATAGAGATATATATATATATATATTTTATATATCTGCAGTTATCATTCCTCATGTTATAAATTCATAGCCACTTCTAATAGTAAGTAAAGTATATTTTTTTATAGTTTTTAATTACGGATGTCCCAATCAGATTGGAAAGTATCGTTTCGGAGCCCATATGGGCATTTTTTAACTGTTCGGCAATCACCCCGATCACCTTACTCCAATCATTTATGTGCAAATACAAGTAACGGATCGGGACTCAGTTTTGGTAGATATTCAATATTTTTAAAATCTGATCGGGGGCCAAAAAAAGCTGATCGGGACATCCCTATGTAATATGTATTTCTAGAATGGGTGTTCTTAGGTGTTTGATCTTACCGTTGAACATGGGCTGGGTCGTATGCATCAGTGCCCTGAGGAGAGGGGAGGTGGTGAATGATTTGTAGACGGACTCAGCCAGCGTGTTGCTGGGGGTGGCCGCCCTCGCCGTGATCCAGAGGGGGGGCGGGCTGGAGGAATCGGAGGTGATGGTTTCTGGTAGAGGTTTGCTCACAGGGGCGTCGCTGTCTCCAGAGGACGGCAGGGAGAGTTTGTCCACTTTATTACCTGTGGGATTAGAAAGTACATAATGATGATGTGATGTGAAACGTGTTAAAGCCACAACACAACACTACGCGGGCAATGTCAGGCCATGTCGTGACATGACACACGTGACAGGATGCAGTAGGATTTCTCATGATGACCTAACGGGACATAGCCTATATCGATGACGTTCCACTTCCAAAATTGCTCCGGTGCCGCCGGAAATTCCGAAGATGTCCCTCTTTTCTTTTCGGCTTACCTCCCACTTTCTTTGTGTTGGCGTTCTAACTCCGGTGGATTTCTGAGGACTATGGTTAACTGCTCCTCAGATCTCTGCAGGGTAAATCCAGACAGCTAGCTAGACTATTTGTCCAATCTGAGTTTTCTGTTGCATGACTAAAACAACCTTTGAACGTCCACATGTTCCACACAAACAAGTTCCTTCCAGAGGCTATTTTGCAGAGGCACCGTAACGCCGTCCGGAGCTTAGCGCCGCCCAAGACGATTGTGATTGGTTTAAAGAAATGCCAATAAACCAGAGCACGTTTTTCTCCCATCCCGGAATGCTGTGTGGACTAGCCAGACCCTCCTCCGCAGCACTGTGGAGGAAGGTCTGGAAATGCGAGACTAAACGTGACCTAACAAGATGTAACTACGCATGAATGAATTTATAAATGAATGAAATTTTTATTATTGTATCATTCATACATATATGCCTAGTCTGCAAAATTCATATAAGCAGAACCAGAATACTGTGTATTTAAACAATACTTATGAATACTTACAAACAATAATAAATAAATAAAAGGTCCTAAATAAAGAAAAATGATTTGGATAATGTAATTTTATCATTTTAGGATATTCACGTATACAAGAAAATTAAAAAATTGCTGACAAAACTTTTACTGAATAAAACTGAAGAAATCAGAGTAAATACTAGTAAAATAGACCATCTTACCTTCTTTTCTGGGCTTGTGAGACAAAGTTAGCAAACTTATGACAGATCAAAAGTGAAATGCCATTTGTTATAATGATTACAACTTAAGCAGCAGTAGCTGTTCAAATAGCCTATCACTTATCACATATCACTTAAAACTCATTAAAAATCAACACACAATCTGAACATGTCAGTGTCCGGTGTTTATCCGAGCAGAATCACTGGCAAGCATCCAGTGAAATCTTCTGCTGGTTCCTATTCTAATATTTATGAGCTTAAATTCCTTCCTGGCACTGCTCAAAGTATCAACCAGAGAGGTTTTTGGTGAACAAGAGTGCCAAAAAAAAATAAAAAAGGAAAACAGCTCTTCCAATAAATTCTGACCTGGCAACAAAGCAGCAGCAGAAGGAGATGACACTGTTGCAGCAGAGATGTTGCTTTCTAGTGGAGAGTTGTTGACTGTGTCTTCATAGAAGATATCAGTGACTTGGACGTCCTCCACAGGAGGGGTGTAAACGTCCGTTTGGGGAGAAGGGAGGCCTCTTTCTCCAGCTCGGTCTTGTGTACTGTGATCCCCTGACTGCAAGAAGAAGAGGCAGTACACAAAAAGAGTTTTTGGGTGTTTCTTTCAGTAGATGAGAAAACTACAAGAACATGAGACAAAATCTTTGGTTAAACCAGAGACGGTTTAGAACCGAGACGCCCCAACTCAGAGCAATTTCCTGTATCTGTGTCACGTGGGTTTCACCACTGCCACGCCTCTTTAGGAGACTAGCGGCAGGTCCTGAATGCATTGATTCCAATGGGAGAAGGGAACGTGAACACAAATTATGAGCGATCCTTTTGCCCCATAGTCACCAAAGTAAATATTGGAACCATTTTTCACAAGCCACATATCTCCAGAACATTGTGACACTAAAATGGCATTTATTTTAGACGCACACGTCAGGAACAAAAACTAACTTTGTTCCAGACCTGTTTCTGTTTCAGGACCAAACTCACAAGATAAGCTAACGTCAACTAACGTTCGTAAACAGACAAACAAAACGAATCTCTGTGATGCTAAATATGTCTTTTAGCTGTGTAAATATCTAGTAAAAAAACAAACAAAAAAACATTACAGGCAACTTTGCATTTCCATTTTGTGTGCCAGTTTGTTACAACATTCGGTATTACTTCAGGGTTGCACCATATGAGGAAAATATGCGATAATGTTGAATATCACGACAACAGTATTACTTGCGAAGAAATAAACAGGTTCTGCATTTCTGCTGCTTTCAGCATTCTGCTAAAATACAACAAATTGCTTGTTTGTTGAATTTAAAACAAATGAAAGGAAATCATTTCCAACATCATTTTATCGAACAAATTGAACATTGAATTGAATGTAAAAGCACCACTAAAAAAAGAATGAGAGTTACATTTTAGTTTTATTTAGATATCAGTTTTCTACTGGTATTTTCTTTCAACTAACCAAAAAGAATTGGAGTGTCTTTCGCAATGTGTTTATTGCAGCAGTTGATATCGCAATGGGGATATATTGTGCAGCCCTATATTACATTTAATCAGGTTTAGGGATGAAGGAAATAAAAACATTGAGGAAAAAAAGGCAATGTGTGTAGTGAACTACCTGATGTGGCGACACTGACAACGAGGCCTCTTCTGTGATTTGTCGGCGAACCGCCGGCAGTGTGTGTGTCCGAGCGACTGGAAACAGGAAGCCCGGCTGCTCGGTTACCTCAGTGACCCATATTGCGCCGTTGCTGTCAAAACCGGCATTAGTGAGCGGCCCGGGTGTTGGATCACTGTCCTCGTAGATCCAGTTCTGATCCATATCATCGGGACTAGACCCGTTCCGGTCCGGCTTCTTTTTCCCATTCTGGTTGGATCGAGGTTTCTGTAGAACGGCGGACTCATAGGGAGTCTTTGGGGTGCTGACGTGGACCGGGAGGTTCTGGTGGTGGGAAGGCTGGTTCTGGTAAACTCTGGTCTGCTCCACTGGGATCTCCTCCACGGGGCTGTGGTCCTCTGGAGACAAATCCACCTGATTCTGGTTCTCTGGCTTCTCCGATTTGGCTTTGGATGAGACCTAACGCGAGGGGGGGGAAAAGCACTACTGTGTGGAGCTGTGTCACAAGATGTGTGGTCATATACTGGGTGTGGTAATGAGGGACAGGCCTTGTTGAAGGAGTAACAAATAAATGTCAGGATTTTTAGGTCATCATTGCTTCTTGCTTATATGAGTGAATATAAACATCCTACCAAAGACACAGTGGTGGTGCAGCTGTCTTGTTTACTTCTTCAACATTTAAATTAACTGATAATAAGGCATCACGTAACCTCCATTAATGCACTGTGGAAGAGCACAGGCTGTACTGGTTCTCTCAGTGAGAAAAACACAGTAGAATAACAGTCTTTTCTTGTTTTGTTTTTAATCTCTCCTAAACACGCTGGAGAGTCCTGTATAACCTTTTGTACTGCTCTCCAAACACTCAATGACAAGCCTCTACTGACATAATTACAATGATTTGCATAATAATTAGGTTCACTGATATGACTGAATGCAGGGCAAACTTCAGCACTGCAAAGTAATTCAGCAAAATGCATGCCGGCATGCAGAGAGGTGTCAGGTGAAACCACAGATACAGACTGCCCCTACCTCCCTGCGGCCTTCCAAATCCTTTGTGACGGCGTCGGGATCCGAATCACTTTCTAGAGAGAGAGGGGAAAGAAATAAAGACTTATTTATACTTGTTCTAAATGTTAACAGTGTTGTGGGAATCTTGTATGTGTGTGTGTGTGTGTGTGTGTGTGTGTGTACCAGGGTCATCTAACGGCATGTCCACTATAATCTGGTCACTCCATCGTCCTCTGAGTCCATTGGTGCAAATAGCAACCACCTGAACCACATAGCTGCTGTTGGCCAGCAGGCTAGGGATGATGGCACCCTGAAAAGTCACAAAGGGAAGTTTTCAACTGCATGTTTACACTATTATTTATATTAAAGAGGATATTGTTGCAATAAAGATCCTGGAATTGATGTTTAAGTTTGGTCTGTTTTTTATTTCTTCTATTTCTCTGCTTGCTTTCTAATTAGTTTTCATGAACTCTCAATCGCAGCAGGTGGTGTTAAGGTGTTACAACTGCCTCCTGTGCAGTCGGTTTATCACAGGTGGTAGTTTCTTGGTTATTGAGCAATATGCTATCCTGTTATGTGTGTTTATTCTCCTCCAAAATGCTATGCTATGTAGATGTCTTTTATTTTAAATAAATCATAATTTAAATTTTTTTTCAAATTAGCTGAGCCTCTCAGGAATACCCCCTGGAGTACAAGTACACAGATTGAAGTAGGGCCGCAATTTATGATCATTTTCATTGTCGAGTAATGTGTAGATTATTTTCTTGATTCATCGATTAGTTGTTTACTCGATCAGTGTTTCCCAAGCCCTCAAATGTCTTGTTTTGTCCACAACTCAAAGATATTCAGTTTACTGTCACAGAGAAGTGAAGAAACTAGAACAATATTTACATTTAGGAAGCTGGAATAAGACATTTTTTAACTTTTTTTTCATAAAAACAAACCAATTAATCGATTATCAAAATAGTTGACGATTAAAAGTGTAGTAAGCGATGTTATTCCAATACACTTTTTGTCAAATTCAGTGAATATCTACTGACGGTCACCCAGCTCTCTATTTTCTGTGTGCGCTGAAAGGAAATCTGGTGTAAATACACAGCCCTGGCTGTGTAAATGCAAAACGATGAGAATGAGAAACGTCCGCAAGAGCCACAAAACACTGTTCCAGCCAATCAGCAATAGGCGGCGTCACTTGCTCGCTCGTGCAAGCAAGTGATGGGGGCGGGGAGGGAGGAGGCAGCATGTGAATGTGCTGTCCAGGCCAGGAGTTATCAACAGGAAGAGTTGTCAATGAAACAGCAAAAGAGGAAAAGGACTGAAGATTACAAATTAAAAAAAGAAGTTGTATGATCGGGAAAGGGGAAGGGGCCTTGTTGACATCGGTGAGGCGTTTCAACGCTGCAGAAACCTCCGTGATTTTAAAAGGAATGAAAACTGATGAGGGCTCGTGAGTAATTGCCGTTTCACCGTTTGCTGTTTTCAACAGGTCAGTTTAACCTCATCCGTTTGCTATTGTTTGTGATGGCAGCTCCCAACTGGTTGGCTTTACAGCAGTAGCGACAGTTTGACAATCCACAACCTAACATGAGCTAACATCGACTCTGCTAAGCGGTTGCTATGGCAATGCGCATCCATGAATCTGGGGGGCGGCGATTCAATCTTTGCGCAGTATCGCTTACTGCACCTTTAATTTAATAGTTGAAAACTAATTGATTCATCTTTGCAGCTCTAGATTTAAATATCTCAGCTGTGAAATGTCCTTCCGCTTTCAATACAAATCCCATAATAATAGTTAAAAAGGTTAAAGGTGACGCCAAATCCTCCAGCATCGAGCCTCCACAGGGAGCCGCTCAGCCCAGTGCATCATGGGAAATCTTTTGGCTCTTAGTGGCACTTGTTTCCTTTTAGTCTCCAAATATGTTACATTTTTTACTGAGTTACTTCAACACAGGCTATTCAACGTTTTGGGAAAGAAAATGCCCATATACAGTGCTAGCCATGCTGTATTTGCCATTTACAGTAAATTATCTTAATGAGAATCATATTTCAAGTTGCACATATACCCATAACGACTGTGTAAAAGCCACCTCATTACATTTTTATATGGACTTGAGTGCATCTCTGTTGATTGTAATCAAGTCATAATCTTTTTGTAATTGCATTACCAGTGTTTGCAAATCTTAGAATAATAACATAAGCCGCTCATGGGTTTTTATTAGAAGTTTTCATGCACATATAAAGCAGATTAAAGAGCGGAGTTTACATTTACAGTCCTCCATTTGTGTTGTATCAGGCTGGTGTGAATATTGACGACTCAAGGTACAAGTCCATTCACACATTGTTTTCACGAATGGGATCGGCCCGCCTTCCAGCATTGCACGCTAGTGGGCTTGCCACCAGTTTCTCTTCAATGACCACTGACAAGCAAAGAAAACAGGCTACACCCTCCTACAACCGTGATGGCTGCAGCTGATTGGACACAGAGCTTCATCTAAATACATACACACAGATGATGGTGCTGGTCACATTAAAGGGATGCCAAGATTGATCGTCACTATCTATCAATCGATCACTTTGATCAATCCAGATACCAGCAGCAGTCACAATTTAACAGATAGAGTGGATGACTGGTTGATAGAATTCTAATAATGATGCTCTAATATTTGCTGCAGGGGAAAAGGGAGTGACTGTAATATTTATAAGTGAAATGTACCCGTGTGGACTGTAGATAATGGTGCAAAACATTAGTTGAAATAGCAAGCAGTCAAAGGTGAGTGTACATATGGGTGATGTCTGTAAGGCGATGTTCTGTGGAGAGATGCTCGAGGAGATTTTTCGTACCACGTCCTGGTCCCCGTCTGTCCTGTACTCCTGCTTGCTCTGGTCTCGGCCCTGTAGCCTCTGGTATGTGACGGTGTACCAGTCGATGGTTGTGTCGTAAACCACACGGGGACGCTCCCACATCACCATGATGGTTGTGTCGTTCTGGGCGTCTGCCTGAACGTTCTCTGGCTCCGAGCTGCAGGCTGGAGATGGCAACGAAGAGAAAAAGAGAGGGCAAGATTGGCAGAAAGTTTGAATAAAAAGCCTGAAACAAAGAGATGAAAAAGGTACCGCTATAACTGAACAGCACAGAAACGGTGTGATGTCTCGCATTAAGTTCAGTGTTGCTGAAGGTATGGTGTTAATCGAGTGTATTGAAAATAGAGAAAAAATCCATTTAAAAAAAGCCCAGCTCAGGAGGGGAGTGTGGCAATAAGTGGGACGTGTATGAATGTGTGTGTGTGTGTGTGTGTGTGTGTGTGTGCAGGGCTGCATTAATTTGTTACAGACAAAAAGAAGACCCTTCTCTGAATTTCTAAATGCTTTATTTCAATTTCAAAAAGAGCTGCAAAATAAATTGCCAGCGCTGAGAGGAGCAGGGGCGCACAACTACAAAGTCGAGTTCCCTGGCAACCCAAAAGACCCACTTTACTTGAGGGTCGACTTTATGAAGATGGAGCGCGTCGTGGATTATATCTTTTGATGACTGTGACTAGGCTGACCTAAGAGGACAGTGTTAAAGCTACAGAGAAAGCAGAAGATGGGCGATATTTTCAAAAAACAAATCTGATTAATAATGTAATATTTATATTGATCCCTGAGGGAGGGGAATTCAATTTTCTTCCCCATGCTTCCCAAAATGTGGTATGAATTCAATAGGTGAAAAGATTTAGAGCTTTGGAGAAGTGGAGATTCTGGGTCAAACTCCTTAAAGCCTAATAAGAATTTCTTATGGTACAAAATCATAACATGCTGTATCTGCTGGGAGTTAACAGCGCTGTTGATCATTACCAGTCAGCCGAATGCTTCAGATCTCTGCTAGTCCAAACTCACTTTGTGGGTTTTAGAATTAAAACTTACTTAGAGCAGGCAAGTGACGGTACATGCCTTTTCAAGTATGGCATCAAATTAAGCTCAGGGGAACACACACACACACACACACACACACACACTCTACATGACTGCAGCTTTGGGTTGCAATGTCTTGTTTAAAGATTCTGGTTTTCATTTCTAGTATTATTTTTAGGGCTGCAAAGGTTAAGTCTATGCAATACACAAAACAATACAAATCACAATCTCCCAGAGCCAGAGTGGCATCTTCAAATATCTTGGTTTTGTTCAACACAACAATCCAAAGCCTAAAAGATATTCACTTTAGGGCTGCAACTAACGATTATTTTAATAATCGATTGATCGCTCGATTATTTTTTTGATTAATCGGATAAAAAAACAAAAAAGCATTAATTTACATCAACTCAATACATACTTACATACATACTTGTTGTTTTAGTTAATAGTTGTGTAAAGGTAAGTAACCCAAAGGGCAGATACAGACAACACACACACACACACTTGAAGCTTATTCATTAAATTATTACCATCATTGTAGTAAGTGCAAGTTAAGTTCATTTGTACACCACATTTAAACACAGCTTAAGATGACCAAGTGCTATCAAAGAACTTTAAAATTAAATTAAAAAGTACAACACACACATATTTGTCAACAATAACTGATATGGGACAAAGCACAGAATATATACATGACAATAGATTGAACAATTAATGGGCCAAAAAAGGCGAGTGAATAAAAACGTGTCTTTAGTCTTGCAAATTATACCACCCCTACTTTACTACCGTTATTAACGAGCTAACGCTAGCTTGTCATGCTAGTCAAGCTGGATAACGAGTAAACACCACACCAGCACCAGAAGAGCTACTGGAGGGACGTTACGTTCCTCACTTCAAAACGGAACAAAAGTAGGATTCTGTAGTGACTTCACCCTGCTGTTGAACTCCCTTCCTCCTCATCAAGGACTCCAACATGTTTACGTTTTAGGTGCTGAATCATCACCGTGGTGCGCCTGTGCCATGCCATGTCGCTTGTGCTTATCTTGCAATTAACACGTTTTCGATTTATGTAGTGTGAAATGCTCCCACGCCTTGGATGACTTAGGTCGTACAGATTTCTCTGCCTCCGCCATGTGTTTCAGAACAACGTTACGGGTCTCTCCGGTCTCTCTCCGTATTTCAACCCGGTCTCACGGCAGTTTGTGTAAATGTCACGTTATTTTTAATCTATTGATACGTGTTCACGGGGATGTTTTTCTCGTGGTGGCCAGCACGAAATACCCTACGGGGAAAGGACGCCTCACACGCCGGGAGACAGCCGAAAAGGACGCGACTACGGGGCTGTGCTGCATATTTCCTCTACCCCCGCTCTGCTCTTTTTTCCTTTCTTTCGCGCTGCGCCGGCGCTGCTCCACGCTGCCCCGCGCTGTGCTCAACTCAATTTATATTTTTTATCTCTGCGACTGAGTGGCATATTGATACAACGAATCGATAATGAAATTAGTTGGCAACTTTTTTAATAATCAAATTTTATCGATTCATTGTTGCAGCCCTAATTCACTTTAGAATGATATAAAACAGAGAAAAGCAGCAAAGTCTCTCATTGGAACCAGAGAAGGTTTGGCATTTATTCACTATTTTGACATAAAAAAAACGACTAATCGAGTTCCAAAATGTCAAATAAATGTAGTGTGTTAACATAAAAGTGAAGTCATTGAATGGGAAATGAATTGAAGTGACTTATAAGACGATGGTGAAACTTATAACAAGCAGCAAACTTTTGGTTTGGGTTGGTTTGATGACGTACTGGGTGTGAGCACTTCCTCCACTCCGGTGTACGAGGCAAACACCTGGCCCATGAACTGCTGCTGCTGCTCCCTGAAGTTGCTCTGCAGGTAATCCGTCAGAATCACATATCCAGCCTGCTGCACGGTCATCACCTCACAGAACACCTCCAACTGGGTACAGAGAGAGACAGACAGAGAGAAAGTAGAAACAGATACAAAGAAAAGAAAGATGTGTCTGTTGCATCTTTTCCCGTTTCTGTACAGTTGTCAAAATAAACCAAACACTGTGTGTGTGTGTGTGTGTGTGTGTGTGTGTGTGTGTGTGTGTGTGTGTGTGTGTGTGTGTGTGTGTGTGTGTGTGTGTTTAATAGGCTTGTGTTGGTGCCAGGCAGAGAGACAGCGATGCTCTATTTTTGGGTAACTACGATGTGCATGTGTCATGCCTTGCCACCCCCGTTTCAATCATGCAAAGACAGACAAACGCAAGCACACACACACTTTCATGACCTCATTCACTCTCCATTATTCTGCCACATAATTGATATTTAATACGCAGATGATTTGTTTCAAAGTGGCCGTTCTTCGGAGGTGCTTAAACGTCTTCACCGCTCACCGTCACAGTGACCAGCTTGTGTTGCCGCTGCACGACAGGCCTTTTTGACCAGATCATACCACGACACAAAACCCTTTTGTGCGTTCACATTTTGGCTAAACTTGTCAAATTGCATCACCTCTATGTGAGGTTTGGTTTTTATTTTGTGCACGGATGTCGAAAACAGCTGACCAGCCACAGACTACAACCAGACACAACAACTAAAGGCAGCGATGATTTTAACTTTACCGAAGAGGTTTGTCTTTTCAAACTGAATGCATACGATTTATTTTATTATTTTTTATACCATAACAAAAACTTTTCTTTTTTTCATTATCTCTAATTGAAAGCTTTCATTAGACATAATGCTCCACCAATTTAGTAGTAAGCACCGCTGTCATTGATATCAAATGATATCTTCATGGCAGTCGGCTGTGCTGGAGTATGATGCTAATGCTTAAAGGCGCTTTCAGGTTAAAAGAGTGAATGAGAACCAGGGTTACTCAAGTTGACTCTTTTCTTTATTCCAGGACTTTGTGTTCTGAAAGAAAGGAGCACTGGCGAGTGGCAGTGGACACCTGCGTGATAAAACCTACTGACCTGTGTTTCTGATATGGCCACAGTGTGTTTAAAGACGATCCACTCCACCGTTTCAGAGCAGGGAGGTGTAGTTAGTGAGCCATTGTAGATGTAATATTTATCGGTGTTATTTGGCAGCAAGGACCGCATGGTGAAAGCTTCCATCGACCCGCTCTTACCTGGTAAACAAAGCAAAAAAAGTCCCATCAGTAACAAAATGTGTAAAACCACCTGGGACCAGGCATTTTAAAAATGTCAGACTGTCCATTAAGTTTATGCCATATGCATAATGATATTCCTTGTCTCATTTCGGAGAGAAAAGCATAACAATAATGTTTGCAGCATTTTTGCATAATTATTCTCTCATTGACCCACACTTGCCTGTTAATATGATTTTAAATCCACTATTCAAGGAAAGGAAATGTAGCTACTGGTTCCGTTGATAATATTTTCTTTTTTAACACTATTAAATTAGACTACACTGTCTCAGACTCAAATTTAATGTCAATTTGAAGAGTATCTTCAAATGTTTAATTTGCCTGCTTTACTAGATTTGACCCCCAATCACAGTTGGTGACAAACATCATATTTTGCTTTCCTTTTTTATTTTTTTTATGGGGACAACATTATTCTGTGGCTGCTTACTCTGTTTCTACACTGTTTATGAAACACAAATATTCTCCTAAACACAATCAGGATTTAGTCTGAAAAACCAAATCCAAATACTTACTTAAATTGTTGTTTTTTTATTATGCCACTTCCTGCACCCAGCTACTCTCTTTTTAGAGGATACATGTTCATTTTTACCCAGTGATGACCCAGACGCAGTATTTTATGTATTAGTGACCTACCAAACCTGCTGACAGTGTTGACGGCCTCTATTACAGGACGGAAGTTCTCGTTGTCTTCCAAGCTGATCTGTGGAAAAGAACATCAGCTTCTGTTGTGGAATTCATAGGGAGGCAAATACACACTTTTAGTCCAATCACGTGAGGAGGAACAGACTGATCTCTAACCCTGGGGCACAAACACCGGTGGAATGTAACCAAGTACATTTACTCAAGTACTGTACTCAAGTACAAATTTGAGGTACTTGTTCTTTACTTTTCTTTTCATGCCACTTTCTACTTATACTCCACTACATTTCAGAGAGAGAAATATTGTACTTTTTACTCAGCCACATTCATCTGACAGCTTTAATTACTAGTTACTTTACAAGTTAAGATTTTTGCACACAAAAACACGTTAGCTAAAATGACTAACCGATTAAACACAGAACAGTTAGAATCGTTTCCAGTTTCTAAAATGTGAGGATTTTTCTGCATTGAGTACTTTTAAGTAACATTTTCAATGCCGGACTTTTACTTTTTACTTTTACAAGGATCTGAATACTTCTTCCACCACTGGGCACAAATCAACAGGTTGACTTACCTCAAAGAGCACTGCCAAGGCAGCGATCCTCCCTCCTCCTTGAATAGCGTCCTCCAGACTTTGGAAGTCATCTGGATCGTAACAGTAGATCTGCATCTGTACGTGAGCAAGAAACAGGCAGGTTAGCTGTACTTAGGCTTTGGTAGACACATGTATGATCAATGAATGTGTTGATGACAGACAAACACATGGTGTATGTTTCTGTACCTCCAGAGGGTATTTCATCCCATTCAGGCTGTGTTCAGACCCATCTGATGTGGCATTGCAGTGCCCCCAGTGGAAGGTGATTGTAGCAACACGGAACCTGGAGCTCAGCCCTCCTCCACTAACAAAGAACTCCCCTTCCACACGCAGGGAGACTAAAACACGCACACACAAAAAATACGGGAAATGCAAATGTTGAGTTTCACTGAAGACTGTCAGAGGCAAACCTCCTACAACAGGCTTTATCGAGGGTATGTTTGGGGGCTTTGCTTGATTGAAAAGACTTTCAGTCTTCAATATTCAGCTGTGGCGGTTGCCACTTGGCAATCAGGCTCCAAAGCTTTGTCCAAATTTTGGATCTTCTGCCTCTAAGCAACTGGCAAGATGGTGGCAAGCAGTAACTCAAAATATTTCTTCAGCGATGGCACAGATGCAATGTTTTCCACAGTAAAAAGGACATAACAGTAGCCATGTTTACATGGACCCTAAAATTGGGTTGAGAGGTGTGGTGCAAACCTTTGATAATCTGAAAAATTATTAGTGCCTAATAACGATGTAAATGCTTTATCTGATTGTTTCTCTCTTGTGGGAATAAATATATTCTTTCTGCATGTTTGCCCCACGTGGCAGTAACATTAGGTGACGTTGCTTTCGAGAGGGACAGAAACATGGCGGTAGCAAAACAAAACTGGTCTGTCTGATACAAAATAAATGTGGATATCCTGGTCCGTTAGCATGACTTTTTATCTCAGTGATAATTAACATAAACAATACTTATAACAATACTAATAACCCTGCAGTAACTGATTTTTTGGCCACTTGACATCAACCAATCTGTAAACACAATGTTTACATACCATAACCCTATAAAGGTAATAATAAGACCTCATCACCTTATTGTTGCCTTGTAAAGGAGGAACTTAATACTAAACAGCTCCTTATTTACACATCCAGCAGCTACAGAGCAACATTAGCATTTATTTAAAGTTGTTTCTGACGACCTGACGTATGTTAATCCAATAATCACTCTCCTTTTAGCTCCGTTTTGGTCTCCACCAACCCCTGAGGGAAATATGTATTTCTTTAGCTGCTAAACGGTCTGCTATGTTCACCAGCTAGTTGCTAATTTTGTCTGTCTGCCATTTGGTGCTGGGCAGGTAGCGTACAGTGAGTTTTTAGAGATTCTTTGACGAAAACTGCCTGCTGTGTCTATAAACAACGCAAATGAGAGCCGTGAGACTCCAAAACAAGAACCAAAACAGTAAAAAGTTGCAGGCCACAAAAGCAAAACAATGCTGAAAGATGCTAAAACTCTCCATAGAGGTAAGGGGACCAAAAGATCCGGGTGATTATTCAACGGTGTAAATTGTGTGATGATCCTTCTTATACTGTATAAAAGTTTGGCGAGGCTGTGCAGGCCATATGTTACTCCCATAATATCATGACAGCTATGAAATGTCTGTTTTAATACGCAATTTCCTCTCTGATTTCACAGAGAACGAGATTGATTTTAAGACCATTCATGTATAGAGGACACACACACACACACACACACACACACACACACACACACACGTGGTGATGATAGCTCAGACACCTTTTCATTTGTTTATCTGGCCAGACATCACTCCACACACTGCTTTTCCTCTCACTGTTTCTTCACATCGTCCTCATTTCTCTCCCCTGCTCTCTCATTTTTTCCTCTGGCTCTTTTGTTGCTGCTTTTCTGTTGCTCATTTCCATCTCTACGTCTTGACACCGATTGTCCTTCTTTCTCCACAGGATATGTCGGTACTGCTGTCCCTCTGGTTGCCTTTCTCTCAATTCCTTGGTCTCTCTGTCCTTCTCTTTCATTGTCTGACTCTTTCTCCTTTTAATCCTCACTACTTACTTCTCTCATTACCCTCTGAGTTGTGACTCATTTTTTGTCTGCTTCTGGAAAGTAAAGCTTCTTTCCACATCTAGGGATTAAGATGTTGTGTTATACAGAACCGGAATAATGTCAAAATCACTTCCTTAGATTAAATCTACTACACTGTGTCTTTCTCCTCTGGCTGCTGCTTTGTGAAGCAGCTTGTCTGGGATTGAAAGGAAAAAGATAAATCCTACATGTCACTAATTTTTCAATACGTGAAGTAGCTTGGGGTTTCATTTCCTGCAGGGTGACATGACAAACATGGCTTCCACAGCTTGAACTAGACATGTAAAAAAGTTCAACTTGGGGTAAAGTTTTTGGTCATGGCCAAATTATGCTTGGAATTCCTGTGGATTAAGACTTTATTTCTCAAATAAGAAAACCAGGGTCTGCAGGAAAGGCACATAAAGAGGAATGGAGGAACATCAACTTACCAGCCTTCCCGTTGTTGTGGACGGTGCTGGACTCTGCGGTCAGTTCGTCCCAGCCTTCTAGCTGTAGATTCTGGTACTGCAGCCGGACCTGGGTGAATGTCTCGTCGATGTCCACAGGAGACTGCCGGGCACTGTTACAGGGCGGGTACTTCTTTCCCCAGTTGTGCTGGTTCAGGGCACCTGTATTTGAGAGAGAGAGAGAGAGAGAGAGAGAGAGAGAGAGAGAGAGAGAGAGAGAGGGGAATAAATGAAGGGACAAATATGTTCAAGGACTGCTGATCTGAAAATGTCAAACTCCCTGAAAGCTCGTTGTAAAATCTTTTTCCTTTTTCCTCTGCTGTCAACAGAAAATCGGGAAGCTCAGCTGTGTTGAGCTGGAGAAACAGCCCCCTCTTGCTTTGCCATGTAAAAATCTGAGAGTGAAAGAGTCTACCAATAACCCTTAAAATGACTTAAATGCTGTAATGACTCATGGATGTTGAAATGGTTCACCTAGCGCCTTTACTACACCTGCGCAATAAATTAAGAAGTGTGTGTAAAATTGCTGTTTACAATCAGTGGGGCAACTGTTAAATGAGTCCAGCAACGAGAGCAGATGGTCAAACATGACCTGGTTGGCCTCAGGTCATGTTTTATCATAGAACTCTGTGTGTGTGTGTGTGTGTGTGTGTGTGTGTGTGTGTTGGATCATGCATGAGTGCATGTCTCACATTCTGTGTTGTTTGTTGAATTGCTCTTTTTTTTGGGGGGGGAGGGGTGTGCACAGCATGAATTCTGTTTAAACTTATTGATGTGGTGTGTGTGCATGTATTTGTGTGTTTTAACAAGGCTGTGCTTTTCACATGAATAATGTAAAAGAATATGAACAGCAGCATCAGGACAAGCAAAAATTGCAGACAATCATGCACCTCCAAAAAAAAGAGCACATCAATTTAGCACAAATCATATGCTAAATATCACTAGCTCTGCCTTGAAAATTGCTGTACATTATTTATTTATGTGCGCATGTCTGAATCTACTAATGTCTGAATTTATTCATGACTGCATGTCACACTATCTGCATTCACATCTACACACATGTATGATTGTATTCATTCACTTTCTATTTTCTGAGTACATACTTACAGTACCTTTACATTTATTGACATGCAGTGTGTGCATGTGTGTGTGTAAAGCAGTATATATATATATATATATATATATATATATATATATATATATATATATATATATATATATATATATATATATATATATTTGTGGGCAAGCATGAACAGCTCCTTGTCTTTGCATGAGCAAATGTGTTTTTCCACTACTGCGCATGCATTCATCCGCTCTTCCCCTTCAGTCATTTCCTCCAGGTACAGAGAGTAAACCTGCCTCACCTGCATTTATTATGCTGACTAATAATTCTCAGTTAAAATCATAGTAGAGAACATTGGAAAACTGAAAGAATGCAATGTGTATTAGAGATCATACCAGAAATAAAGATTAGGGTATACTACTCAGCAATATAATTAAGAATTTGGTTTGATTTCAGGGGGGAATAACTATGTATATTGCTCAATATATTAAGAAAAAGTCAATGCATATCATACTATTATACCATTATACTTTTTATAGTGCAGCTGAGTTTTACTTTGATGCACAAGCATCATTCTGTCTCACTTAATGCCACATTTTGTAAAGATGGGAAGAAAATAAATCACACTTTATCTGTGCAGACTAAGGACTTACTGGATAATGGAAATGCTTCATTGGACGTTTCTTATCCAGTTTACACATCCTTTGTTAATAGGATGTGTGTGTGTGTGCTTCACAGTATACAGCAAAGACAATGGGTCTAATGAGGTCAGAGCAGATGGTTGAACTGTAACTGGTCACACATGACTTAACAGGTATTAGCTTTACATTCCTTTCTTTGTGTGTGTGTGTGTGTGTGTGTGTGTGTGTGTGTGTGTGTGTGTGTGTGAGTGTGTGTGTGAGAGAAAGAGAGAGAGAGAGAGAGAGAGAGAGAGCTTGTTTAGCCCAAGTTCAACTAAATCAATTACATCTCAGTTGTATCGCTGCCTGGTCTGGCAGCTACAGTTGAACCTGTCCAGATAGATAGAGGATTACTATATGGTGAAAATGTCAGGTAAATTCACTGAGTTCCGCCTAGCTTCTGGACACAGTTGTAGTAACATTCAGTCTGCTGTTTGACTTTCTGTGAGGTGTGAAAATAAAAACGACACAACTTCAACATTATAGCTTGTTAAAGGTTATTCACACAACAACCAAACCGTTCTGATTCATGGATTACAGTCCAAATGTGCACATAAAAGACTCCAGTAGGATTGTAGTTAGGATTATTTTTCTAAGCCACTAAGGGTGCTTTCAAACCTGGGCTGTTTTAACCGAACCCTGGAGCGATTCGTCAGATAGTCCGATTTGTTTGGGGTGGTGCGAAAGCTCATTCGTACCCTGGTGCGGACCAAACATACAAACTCTGGTCCGCTTGAAAATGAGGGTCTCTGACCCAAATATAGGAAGTGAACCAAAAACCAAAGTGCATTTACTAGCCTGCAATTCAAATGAATTCTGCCTTGCACACAACTTGCAGACTTATATATGACAGGGATGATAACTTTCAAATCGATAATTTATTATGACCTTACCAATCATCGTCATATTGTCTCCTTCAATCGCTGTCTTGTCAGCTGCTCATATTGTTGGCCTTCTTCTAAAATATTAGAAACATTAAAAGCAAAACCAAAAAACCCAAGATGTTCACAATTTGGTGTTGCTCTATTATTTCTGAGACCAGGAAGTGTCGGCTAGTTTCACTCGGATATTCTGTCCAGTAGACTAGGGACTGTTTCGACTGTGTGACTTATGTTTACAATATTTGGTGCGCTTGACAAAGTGACACCAAATATTAGTGACATATAAGTGACAAAACGCTAACCGAACCAAATGAAAAATGCAACAATGTTGCAACTTCACCCCTCGAATCCACCGATTCTACCAAACTACAGAAGTGAAAGTGCCCTTAGACACTCTCTACAGCCTCCTGTTAGGGCTCAACGATTTGGGGAAAATCAAATTGCCATTTTCTGCCATTTTTCTGCGATCTTCTGACAGAGGGTTTGTTGATGTGTCAATGACCACATCTGGCCCCTGCAGCCGCATCCGTCAGCATCATAACACACACACACACACAAACACCGAGTTACTCTTCTGACATAACGCTACCATGGCAACAAGTAGCCGACAGGTGGAAGAAAGGAATAAAAAAAAAAATAAAATCCCCTAAAGCTAGGCTTTCCTGTCTTCATTTAAAACCATAAACACACACATGCGCTCGCATTCAGTCAAGGAGTAACATTCAGATGATTAAACATGGAAATTACATTTCATATCTCTGAGTTCCACTTGCTTTAACAGTATTCCCAGAATAAAGTATGCTGATGCTGCCAGTAGAATCCACATTGGAGACTTTTAAAAGCAGAGAGTCTGCAATTTTTATGAATTATAAACAGTATTACATTTTGCTCGTTGCTGTTGTCCTTTTTCCGTCTCCCTCTGAATCTGAATGTTAAAACTAATTTTAACAAACAGAAAAGATAATATCACAAGCCGTAAAATATAAATTCAAGTTATTTCTGTATTCTGTATTATGTTCAGCCGTCTGGGAATGAATGTATGCTCAGTTGTAAAGTGCTCAAGATGAAAATAAACACATTTGACAATATGATTTGTTTAAAAAAAAAAGTACATTTATGTCGTTTTAATCTATGAACTAAAGCTGTGACACCGCAAAAGACAGAGTAGAGATGTCTGTAAAGTTTTTGATGGAACTCGGGTGTTCTGCAGGAGCTCAAAGACCAGTCGGCTGTTAAAGCGGTCAGGACAGAAACCATTTACACCTGATGCTTTCTACCACAACACCCTGATCATTTCAGCTCACACCCCTCAGTCCTCGAGGGAGGGGAGGTGAGACGAGACGAGAGATTGCATCGAGGACAAAGAGAAGAAAGGAGATACAGCAGCAGGGGAAGAAATGTACGGTAAGAGTGCAACGAGGAGCAGAGAAGAGGTGATAAAGAAAAGACTGAAGAGGAGATACAAAAGGAGGGGGATAGGTGTTTGGACACAAGAGGAGGAGGACAGAGAGAGGACACAAGAAGGAGAGTGAAAGTGAAACTGTCTCTCTCTTCCTGCCTAGTGCCTACGCTAACACCAATTAGGCTCCCTTGGATGGTGCGCACACACGCACGCACGCACGCAAGCAAGCACAGAAACGTGCGTGCACGCGCGCACGCACGTTTCACACACACACACACACACACACACACACACACACACACACACACACACACAGAGCTGGTTTCACCCTCTGTGAAAAGGTTCTGCACTGCTGAGCGAGCTAACTGTTCAGAAAACATGCAGGATTATTAAATTGAATAATGTAGGGTTTGACTTTTTTGGGGGGGGGCTGTCTACTCCCTGTTTGCATCACTACACTGCTGGCAAAAATAGCTGAATATGTATCAAATATTAAAAGCAAAAAAACGGCTGCTGGCAAAGGTTAACCCACTGCAGTTCTCTTGGCTCTGGCTGGGAGGAGAAACACCAAGCAGCTGAATGGTGTAAGCTCCTTTCATGCAAAGAGGGCCCTCTATTTCCTAAAAGGTTCTACATGTAATTAAGACACGTACATTCGTTTAGAATAACTGATTAGTTGCATTGTCCATTCATCTATTAATTCTTTGTCAATTAACTGATCAATCATTTAGTATATAGAATGACCGAAATTCCCAAATCTACAATCCAAAAGCCCAAAGATGTTCAATTCATAATGACATTAAAAAAAAAAGGGCATAGTACCAAATCAGCCAAGTCTAAGTCCTGCTTAATAAATCCTCAATCAATGAATCAATTAAAGCACTAATTAGTTGAAGCACTGTAAACACAAATAAGGAAGCATCCAGCAGCATCTAGAACAGACCTTTTTTTTTTTTTTTCCACAGCAGACATGTCACAGCAGAAAAGGCACACATGTAATTAACAATCCTAATTAAAGCTCCATGCCATTTAGTTGTCCCTGTCCCAGGGCTCTGGCATTGTGCTTGCTGGCTCTGTGGTATGGATACTGGTGCACCCAAATGGAATGCAGCCACTGCAAAAGTTATCAGTAACACCTGTGTTTTTCCTGCTATGACGAGTCAAAATGTATGATGTTTAAAAAAGGTCTTTTGAGAGTGCAAATAATTTTGGACGATATGTATACAGTATATACTGTATACAACATACACATATATATGTCTGGATGCAACAGATCTCCCTATTCTCTCAAACCTCAATATTCAATAGTAGATTTACTCGGAGAGAGGATTTGTTCTGCGGTGGCCGGTGCCATGCGTTTCAATCAGTATCTTAGTTTGCAGTAAAACTCTGACTACAACAGAGCAGAAGCCTGAGCAGAGAATGAAGAATTGTTCCTTTGTGTGAGAAGAGACTTCGTCATTTTTATTCTGCAGAATCAATGTCTATAGCCATATGAATGCATTCATGGGCGCGCACACACACACACACACACACACACACAAACACACTCTGTCTGACTGACATAAAGGAGTGAGCCTAAGGCCGACATGATCTAAGATACTAAATCAATCTATTATGAATGGCAGAGAAAGGGCTACACACACACACACACACTGTTAATGATGATGGAGTGTCACACACATCAGCAGCCAGCGTATCTGACAATCAGACCTGTCAAATTATTCAAACAGAAAAAAAACTCGGGGTATGAATCAGAGTCCCCGTATGCTCCTCATGTGATCTTTGACGGCTCCGTCTAGACGTGTGAATATGAAAAGGAGGTCTGGTTAAATATTAAACAAAGGCAGGCTGGCTCTCGGAACCAATTTACTGTTTATCTGAACGTACAGAGTGAAGGTTAACTACTAGAAAATACAAAAAACCTTAGCCAATGAGATTACTCCTGCCGATGAGTACATGTTTGTATTATTTACAGCCCAATCTGCCAACCTGTGACTGTCGTGGAACACAGATTAGACAGTTCACACAGTTACCTCTCTTGGCCGTGTTGGGTCGCCAAAGTGCAGACATTGCAGCCACTGAACTCATTAACCCGGCTACATACTGGTGCAAGCAAAAAACAAGGAAAGCAAATGGGGGACAGAGATTGCGTTTTTTTGTGAATAAAGGAACACACAAACGCACCTCTGCATCATTACCTCATGTCTCCCACAAGGCTCATGGAGCAGCCACACAGGCAGAGCAACAACTGGAGCAGAAGAGAAGCCAGCATCTAGTATTTGGTGACTAAGAGAGCAGTTGGAGAACACAGTGGGTGGTGGGTAAAAAAATGCATGTACACCATGATGTACACAGAAAAAGAGACAACAGACACGTGAGATGAGAGAAGACCAACAGCTAGCTGGTTGGGAGACAGAAAACTGGGATCAAGGCTTCAGTGTTCCCGTTTTATCATCGTTGAAAAGCCTCTAAACAGCTCAGGGGACACTGTAAGCCTCTAATTAAAATTGTGATAATAAAAACAACCCCCGCGAGCAATCGCAGCCATTCAAGTCAATGCCTGATAATCCACCGGCCGCGCCACAGCGTGTCCCAGAAGCGTACGCAAAGAAGCTCTCCGCTCCACAAAAGATGCTAAAGACGCCAGGTCTATTTTCATGCGAGCCATGGGCCGTGCGGACAGCCGGGCAGGAAATGAAACAGCGAGATTATCCAGTCAATTTACCCAAAAGACACCCCATTCATCTTGGAGGTGGAAAAACATAATACGGCATCACAGATCGTTTTTTATAAAGACAATGCCAGAAAAGAGAAGACATGGAGTTTAACTGTAGTGCTTGGAGTGGATACCAGCTTAATAAACACGTGATTGCTCTGTAAAGTACTGTGTTAATTGAAATGTTCTGCTGTTTGCTGGGTAGATAGCATACAGTAGGTTTATTAGAGACTATTTGCTATAAATAAAATAAAAAAACAGCTGCCTGCTGTTGCTGGAACCAACGTTCATGAGAGCCGTAAGTGAACCAAAACACTGAGAGCCACACCTTTTTACATTAAATCATTTGAGCAATCGTTAATATAAAAAGATTGATTACTGGGCGCCCGGATAGCTCAGTTGGTAGAGCGGGCGCCCATATATAGAGGTTTACTACTCGATAAAGCGGGCCCGGGTTCGACTCTGCCCTGCGGCCCTTTGCTGCATGTCATTCCCCAACTCTCTCTCCCCCTTCATGTCTTCTGCTGTCCTGTCAAAATAAAGGCCGAAAATGCCCAAAAAAAGAATCTTAAAAAAAACTGCAGCTTTGTGGTCTACATTTTGTTTCACGTCTCTAAAATGATTTGATGTTATCACTGTCAGGATTATTCTAATTGCATGTAATTACTTTTCATACTGTATGCATACAGTGTTGGTGTCAGTCCTTTCATCACATAGATGACAAACGGACTTTAGCAGCATCTTCATATCGAAAATAGCACCGCGTCAAAAAAAAAAAAGAAGAAAAAAAAAGGGGGGCATTTAGCTTTACCGCTGAGAAGATAAAACATGATCCAGAAAGGCCAGCTCCATGAAACCCATGGATTGGTTACTGAAAGCTTATCAAACATGGCAAGGCGAGGACTGTAATACTATGAGACGGGATTTAACAACTCTCTGCATCTTTTATCCTCAGTTTCAACGATCGTGAGGTAAACAAAAGAATCAGGTATGTTCACGTTACAATGTAATGTAATGTAAAAATGACATGTAATGTAATCTACCAGGAACCTGCACAGGGTTTCCCCCACCATTATAATGTTTAGGTGCAGCACCCAAGCCACTTTGGGCAGCACCTAAACTGAATGAATGGAAAATCAATTTGAGTATCAAAACTAACTAAAAGACTTTCCTCAGATCTAATGATTGTAGTCGGTCCCCAGTGGACTTCTTTAACAAGTTTTGTCTTTAAGCTTTCTGAGTGTTATTTATTTATTATCTGCTCTAGCTTTTTCAACGTTTTAGACACAGATATGGGCATAATAACGGTCCAAATTGATGTGAAATTGCATATATATTTCACATTTTCCTGAGGGAGGACCCCTAAACCTTAAAATACGTGCCCTGAGTCCTCCACAAAGATTCAAATCATTGCTGGACAATGCTGCATTATTTTGTTGGAGCCCCTCTGCATTGGCACTCACACAGCATCAACACAGTGGTCTCTTTGAAATGAATGAGGCAGCTGTGTGTTTTTTCTTTCACATGCAGTGCTAATGTTGGTCTGGACACACAACCTTATCCTTATTTTTAATGTTTACATACCGGCGTATGTATGAATGTAAGGCGATTTTGATCTGTTCACACCAGCATACTGATCCGGCATTAGCATTGCCATCATTATAAATGATACATTTGATTTGACATGAAGAATTCTTCTGGGGTTTGGTAAGATGGAGCCGTCACACAGCCGCTCATGCTGTCGGTATTAGTCTAAATGATTCTGCTTTACCAATGAAGGTATGATGAAGTTTTCTTGGAAACTACTGCACTATTTAACTAAGAGTGTGATCTTATTCTTAATGTGAACACCTCCCACTTCTCTTTCCAAACAGATCATTTAGATCAGAGACATGGTTAAAGGATAGGATGTTATGAACGTATTTTAAAATCTGTGTTGTGAGTGAGTGAGTGAGTTGGTGTGTGTGTGTGTGTGTGTGTGTGTGTGTGTGTATTCCCCAGCCAAAGCACCAGGAGAATACTGAAGCTTGCATCGCCCCTGGGTAAGACTTAGTTGGAGAGAAGAGAGAAGAGACAGAGAGGAGAGGGAGGCAGAGTCGGCGATACAGAAAAAACACAACGGATTAAAAAGTACTCAACTTAAACAGTAATGAATTCAACATTTTCAGTCTTTAACATTGGGTTTGCCTTTTGCTGCTGCCGCTGCTTTATCTTCTATGCAGAATCTAATAAGATATTTCAGCTTCCACTCAGTTCTGTTTATATAGACATATAATGCTGTTTCAATACAATTCATAAAGCAAGTCGCAGCAGTATATCACTGTAATATTTCTATAAGAACGTGTAGTTTTGTTGTGCTATTTGAACAGTACCCTTTGAAAAATGTACCACGTCCCATTGCATTTGCCTGGAAGAGGAAACTCTGGGTTATCAGAGCGCACAATTGTACACAAACACACACATAACAGATGGGGCCCTGGGGGGGGGGTCTTCCAGGCAGGAGGACCCCTTGGAGACAAAGCAGAGAGGAATGACGAGGACAACATGGAGGAGGAGGAGCGGGGATGCTTTCATGCACAAACATACACAGTGTACCTGCAGGTTTAATGTTAAAACTTCTAAATCCCTTTAAAAAGCTACCAAGATATTTTGACCACTGGTCGGTCTTACCACTCTCCCTCTTGGGCCGGATGAATTTGATTAAGATGGTTGTCCTCCTCCCCAAATTCCTTCATCTTTTCCAGCACATCCCTGTACTTATCGTTGAATCATTTTGATGGACAGGGCAATATCTAAATGTCTACGGGGCAGCAAACCTGCTAGGATCCGAAAAGTGATATTACAGTCTCCGAAGGCTGAGGGGGGTCTGGCGCTCCCTAATTTTAGGCGATACTACTGGGCAACTAACTTGCAAAAGCTCCTGTACTGGATGAGCGACGACTGTGCCTCGCTACCCGTCTGGGTACATTTGGAAAAGGCGGGGTCGCGCCTTTCGCTGTGTTCGGTCCTCTGCTCTCAGCTCCCTCTGCCCTTGACGTCTGTGGGCGCATGCCCGATTGTATCTCTCTCGCTCAAGATCTGGATTCAAATTAGGAAAAACTTTGGCTTACAAGGCCCTTGTGTCTTGACCCCACTGCTTAAAAACCATGTTTTTACACCTTCAAGCTCAGACCTTGCATTCAAGGCCTGGCACAATAATGGTGTTGTCTGCGTCAAAGACCTATACAAAGATGGCATATTTGCGTCCCTCACAGAGCTCGCTTCCCTTTATGGTTTGCCAAAGTCACACCTCTTTCGCTCTTTCCAGATTAGGGACTTTGTCAAGAAGACATTCACTTTCCAAACCGCCCCCCCCCCCCCGAAACCCTGACCGATTCCCTCCTGGCGACAGACCCAACCGAAGGAAATGTGTTCCTGTACTGTATGATTCATTATGCTCGACCTCGGCGAGCCCTCGCACTTTGACAAAGGCTGCATGGGAGAGCGATCTGAATATGGACCTTGCACTGGCTATGGTTCACTTTTCCTCCATATGTGCTCGTCATGGCTTAATCCAATGCAAGGCCCTTCATAAAGTCCACTATACAAACGCAAAATTGTCCAAAATATACTCCACTGTCCAGGACGCCTGTTACAGGTGTAACCAGTCTCCTGCCAACCATTCTCACATGTTTTGGTCTTGCCCTAAATTAACTACTTTTTGTTGGGGAAGGGAGGTGACACACTGTGCTTTGTTCACCATGGATTGTGCTGTATGTCACGTGTTATGAAAATTTAAATAAATGGATAGCTCAGTAGGTAGAGCGGGCGCCCACATATAGAGGTTTAATCCTCGACGCAGCGGCCTGTGTTCGACTCCGACCTGCGGCCCTTTGCTGCATGTCATTGCCCCCCTCTCTCTCCCCTTTCATTTCTCCAGCTGTCCTGTCAATAAAGGCCTAAAAATGCCCCCAAACAAAATAAAAATAAAAAAAGCTACCAAGATTTTCATTTAGACTGAGTTAAAAACCTTTAAAGAAAGAAACCAAGCTGGCACTGGTTGGACCTATAACATTGACTAACTGAAAATATAAATAAGGGGAGTAAAATAAATCTCTTTTCTGCTATCTAGATAGATTATCAGCAACATTCTGACACAATGTTTAATATGATTTAAAAGCAAACTCAATCCAACATACTCAAAAAACTTCAGATTTAAATATTTTTAAAGCTGCTGTAATATTTTTTATATATTAACAATGGATGAAATGACTGAATAATGTGAAAGGGGTCGCTTGTAGTGACAAACCCGTAGAAGATTTTCAGTCTCCAGTTCCCCTCAGCTATACACAGCGTTTTAGAGTCTTTCAGCTCATTCTTTTGGTTTTACAGCCCAACATTTTTGTTTTGGTTCACTCTCACCGCTTTCATTAATTTGTGGCACAGAAGGCAGTGGTTTTTAGCAACAAAAAAAAGCTAAGATAAACCCATTTTACAGTACCAGCCCAGCACTAAACGCCAAACAGAGACAGATGTTTCCCCTCAGGATTTGGTGGAAACTAAAACGAAGACTATTGAACTCACATATTCAGATTGTTGCTCTGTGCTAGCATATTCACCAAAACCACTTTATAATGGCATGTCAATGCTGTGTTGACAACCTGTTGCGCTGCCCACAAGTGGCCAAAGAGTCACCACACAGTCATACACTCAACAGATGGCACAGAGCCAACACTTCTACAGATTGGGTCCTCCCTCTCAGTCAAAGTGTAAGAGGTATTAGATAGAAAACTGTTTTTCCATTGTGGAAATAAACCGTATGCACATGAGAGCAACTGATGTGAGAGGAGGTTGGAAGTGCTACAGCTGAAAATGGAGAGTCATTCGTAAAATAAAAAGGCAGAAGAAATGTTTTGTCTTATTTCGTCATCTGTCCACATTCAGTCTGCTCCAGCATTCACATTGTTAACCCATCCCCAAAAAAGACGTGTTGCAGGACAGAGCAGCTCATATTCACAAATATGAATTTGGACTTTTTCTAATGCTTTTGCCTCATTACCGGTTGACGACGCCTCTGTGTTGCTGATAGTGTAAAACATGTCTAAATGCACAGCAGTGCGCAGGTTCTAGAGATTGTTTTGTATGACATCTTAATTCTGTTAACTACGCCTTAATATCGGCTTAGGAAAAAAAAAAAATCGCCGATCATCCGTCAATATACAAGCTGATCACCAATCGACACGCGCCTACTGAATTCTCACAAAAATGTTTTGAGTATAACGCTGATAATCTGGGATTTGAAATAATTAGCCTCAGCGTGAATGACAGCAGAGAACTGACAAGCTAGTTGTGGAGCCTGAACTGGTAAGCCCTAATTAAGCTAAAAATGTATGTATGTATGTATGTATGTATGTCATCAAGTTTTAGTTACTAAGAAATGTGAACTAAAAATCTAACTAAATAACAATGGTTTGACACAAAGGGATTTTGATGTAGCCTAATTTTAAACTTTCCTTCCCTCCTCCTTTCAGCTGAGTTCTTCTTTTTCTTCAACCCTACTCTAAGTTACTCACTCTCACTCTCCTGCCCCCCTCCCACCCTCTTTCTTTTATTTCCCTTTATTTCCCTTTGTCCCCCCCTCCCCTACCTCTGACCCAACCAGAAAACTGTGCACAGTGCCTCACAATGAAGTGCGTTTCTTTCGCATGTTAATGCTTTTACTCACGACTCAGCGCACAGCACAAGGCAAGAAGCAGAGCTGGACCGAAAAAACAAGACTGTGTACGCACCAAATGAACTGAGACGCCTTCAGTTGTGATGAGGGACTTCAAAACCCAACAGAGAGGAAAATGACAAGTATGGAGTAGGCAGGAAAGAAAGAAAGATCAAGAGAGAGAGCAAAATGTAGTGAGGAAGAAGAAAAGGGAAAGGGTGTCTCCATTTCATTTCTATTGCAGACTTTTCATCATTCATGGCCATTTCAGTGTATAGCAGATTTTTAAAAAAAAGAAGAAAAAAAAAGAAAAAAACTATTACACTGTCAAACAGGGTATACGTGCCTGGGAATTGATTGTAAAGATTTGACGGCGGGAAAGAAAACAATCTGCAAGATGAAAATACATGTGCATCTATTGATATTCATGCTGCTCTGACTAATATGAGTAGACACAAGTCGGATTAAAAAAACCTCACGGGTGGACTTGCAGCGCGTGTGTGAGAATCGGGCTTGATTCATTGCATTAATATTAGTCCATTAAAACATGGCTCAGGTTTCATATTAAAACGCTGTTTGCGAGGTGTATTTCGCTGGATGTTCAGACCCACGATAAGCAATTCAGAAGTTAATGTGGTAATGTTACAATATTTGGATTCTGTTTGGGTTTTTGCATTTCATTATCGGTTTCATTAAATAATATATTTAGTCGTTTTACTCAATTTCCAAGAACGTGGAAGTGTTAGCTGAGGAAGCGTGTACTAGGGTATTTATTTTGGCTTGTAGTCGTCACTTGCACGAAAAAAAAAAAACTACACTATGATGACGATTCATCTCCAGTTAAAGACTTGCTGGTAAATTAAAGAAAATTAAAAAAAAAAAAAAGAAATAAGCGAATGCTGGCTCTGCAACTCAGACATAATTTCCTTCTTTTTTTTTTTCATTTTGGCTCTAGAACACAGCGTCGGGTATCTGTGTGTCTTTGCAAGCGTCCCTTTTAAGCCGCTGAGAGGTACAGTAGGGCTTCAAAGAACAGATCCAAACAGCCAACTGTCCTCCCAGATAAACTGTTCATGACTGCTCCAAAATGTCCCAACAAGTCATCGATTACTTCCGAGAAATATTCACAGAGGAAAATCGTGGTTTTTTTTTTATTAGTAACATCAATAATCCAATTTGCAGTCATGCCAGTTACATGTTCATGTTTCTTGTATGTATGGATTCTGTTATATAAAAATAAAAAATTGTTAATCACACAAACAAAACAAAGGCATGTGTCAAGTATCACCAGCAGTCCATTCGGGGTGCAGGTTAAGAAGTTTATTAGCTCTGCATTTAGCCCACTGATGACCTGTTGAGCGTGATCGCTCCTCCTGCTTCCCCCTGACCATTAAGAAGCTAATCTCTCCCTCCGGGACCCATTACGGTCTGTCTGTGTCCACGCTTTGTTTCTGTTGAGCACAGCTTAGCCCAGCGGGGGGCTTCGTGCTGAGTTAGCTGATGCCATCTAACCATATGGTCCGAGGCCGATTCAGGACGTCTCGCGGGAGATGTTAACAGACAAGATTCATGTGATATTCAGACTGACATTTACCAATCTGATGGAACGCTCATGTTTCTACTCTCTGTTTCAGGAAGTGTCTGTGTGATTTCGAAAGGTAGGCAGAGAGCGACTCGATGTTTGAGGCTTTCCAACAGAAATTTCTTGTACCCGATTGATGGTGGAACGATAGAGTTTGAGTCGTCCAAGAACTTAAGAGAAACAGTTCCTGTGTGTTTGTAAGTGTACAGACCTTATTGCTTTTATTTTGTTTATTAATAATAAAGGAGCAATAAAACATTAGCAGAATACGCTTATGTTTAATTGCTCCTTTATTATTAAGGCGAGACACGGCAGGCAAAAACATCGGGTTTTTTTCTTCACTGGTCAATTTTGAGATTTCGGGAGATTTGTTTTCAATAACATGTCTTCTTTCAGACTTGTGGTGAAATAAAGTCCGAAATACACATTTAGGTCTTTATTTTACTACACTTTGCCTGCTTACGTCGGTAGATTTCTCCTAAATTCAACAAAAGTTGGCGTTCTAAATCATCCCGCTGCTCCGCGATCGCTGTCTGCACCCTGTCATCACATATACCGTTGAAAAGCTCTCTCTCTCCTGTACAATGCTGTCGGATCCAAATATGGTCATTTCCTTTTTATCAGCAACCAATCGTGAAAGTAAAAAGGGGGGGATTTAACTCAAAATGCGCAATCTCGTGATTCGTTCAGAAACGTCACGTGACGTGCTCTGACATTTCCGCGGTAGCTCAAAATGTCGAAAGAAGTGCGTCGAAACTGGCAAACTGCTAATGTCCCCCCCACACACACACACACACGAATATCTTTTACAATTTCAAAAGAAAATCAGAAGAATAAGAAACGGCTCATACAGACCTGAGTAGGACCAGTCGATATCTTCGGGGAGTTTCCTCAGGCCTCGGACCATCGGCTCTGCTGCCACAACTACAGCTGAGAGAATGAGATGAAGGTGATTAGTGTCATTTTGCATTACCAAAAATCAACACAAATGCACAGACTGACGAGTGAAACAATGTCCAGCCGCTGTGTGACATATGCTGAGTGACAGGCGTTTCCTGTCATTCAGGGGACACATCAGAGAGGAAAAGTCAAATGCGCCAACACTGTCATACATGAGGTCACTGGTTTGGTTGTCTGTGTACAGCTTTGGGCATTTTTTCAGCTGCTGCTGCACATAAGTGACTTGATTCCCTCAACAGCCACAAAGACCTAAATTGTCAAAGGTGGAAAATGATTTGTGTGCAGCACACACAGGTTTCTGAATCGTAGCAGAAACAGAACACCAACCTTTGGGTCTTGCTAATAGAAACACACACACACACACACACACACACACACACACACACCCAACATCATTGGTTATCACCATACAGTAGATGACTTTACAGGGTGCAGAGGGGAACTGCTGCAGCATTAACATCATTTTTGTCAACGCACACACACGTACGCATGCACGCACAGCTACAGTGGGGCAAAAAAGTATTTAGTCAGCCACCAATTGTGCAAGTTGTCCTACTTAAAAAGATGAGATGTAATTTTCATCATAGGTACACTTCAACTATGAGAGACAAAATGAGAACAAAAAAATCCAGAAAATCACATTGTAGGATTTTTAATGAATTTATTTGCAAATTCCTCGGGAAAATAAGTATTTGGTCACCTACAAACAAGCAAGATTTCTGGCTCTCACAGACCTGTAACTTCTTCTTTAAGAGGCTCCTCTGTCCTCCACTCGTTACCTGTATTAATGGCACCTGTTTGAACTTGTTATCAGTATAAAAGACACCTGTCCACAACCTCAAAAAGTCACACTCCAAACTCCACTATGGCCAAGACCAAAGAGCTGTCAAAGGACACCAGAAACAAAATTGTAGACCTGCACCAGGCTGGGAAGACTGAATCTACAATAGGTAAGCAGCTTGGTGTGAAGAAATCAACTGTGGGAGAAATTATAAGAAAATGGAAGACATACAAGACCACTAATAATCTCCCTCGATCTGGGTCTCCACGCAAGATCTCACCCTGTGGGGTCAAAATGATCACAAGAACGGTGAGCAAAAATCCCAGAACCACACGGGGGGACCTAGTGAATGACCTGCAGAGAGCTGGGACCAAAGTAACAAAGGCTACCATCAGTAACACACTACGCTGCCAGGGACTCAAATCCTGCAGTGCCAGTACATGTCCAGGCCCGTCTGGAGTTTGCTAGAGAGCATTTGGATGATCCAGAAGAGGATGAGGATTGATTTATTTCAGTAATTCTATTCAAAAAGTGAAACTTGTATTCATTCCACACAGACTGATATCTTTCAAGTGTTTATTACTTTTTGATGATTAGAACTGACTAACTAATGAAAACCCCAAATTCAGTATCTCAGAAAATTAGAATATTGTGACAAGGTTCAATATTGAAGACACCTGGTGCCACACTCTAATCAGCTAATTAACTCAAAACACCTGCAAAGGCCTTTAAATGGTCTCTCAGTCTAGTTCTGGAGGCTACACAATCATGGGGAAGACTGCTGACTTGACAGCTGTCCAAAAGACGACCATTGACACCTCGCACAAGGAGGGCAAGACACAAAAGGTCATTGCTAAAGAGGCTGGCTGTTCACAGAGCTCTGTGTCCAAGCACATTAATAGAGAGGCAAAGAGAAGGAAAAGAGTACAAGCAATAGGGATAACCGCACCCTGGAGAGGATTGTGAAACAAAACCCATTAAAAAATGTGGGGGAGATTCACAAAGAGTGGACTGCAGCTGGAGTCAGTGCTTCAAGAACCACCACGCACAGACGTATGCAAGACATGGGTTTCAGCTGTCGCATTCCTTGTGTCAAGCCACTCCTGAACAAGACACAGCGTCAGAAGCGTCTCACCTGGGCTAAAGACAAAAAGGACTGGACTGCTGCTGAGTGGTCCAAAGTTATGTTCTCTGATGAAAGTACATTTTGCATTTCCTTTAGAAATCAAGGTCCCAGAGTCTGGAGGAAGAGAGGAGAGGCACAGAATCCACGTTGCTTGAAGTCCAGTGTAAAGTTTCCACAGTCAGTGATGGTTTGGGGGTGCCATGTCATCTGCTGGTGTTGGTCCACTGTGTTTTCTGAGGTCCAGGGTCAATGCAGCCGTCTACCAGGAAGTTTTAGAGCACTTCATGCGTCCTGCTGCTGACCAACTTTATGGAGATGCAGATTTCATTTTCCAACAGGACTTGGCACCTGCACACAGTGCCAAAGCTACCAGTACCTGGTTTAAGGACCATGGTATCCCTGTTCTTAATTGGCCAGCAAACTCACCTTACCTTAACCCTATAGAAAATCTATGGGGTATTGTGAAGAGGAAGATGCGATGCGCCAGACCCAACAATGCAGAAGAGCTGAAGGCCACTATCAGAGCAACCTGGGCTCTCCTAACGCCTGAGCAGTGCCACAGACTGATCGACTCCATGCCACGCCGCATTGCTGCAGTAATTCAGGCAAAAGGAGCCCCAACTAAGTATTGAGTGCTGTACATGCTCATACTTTTCATGTTCATACTTTTCAGTTGGCCAACATTTCTAAAAATCCTTTTTTGTATTGGTCTTAAGTAATATTCAAATTTTCTGAGATACTGAATTTGGGGTTTTCATTAGTTGTCAGTTATAATCATCACAATTAAAAGAAATAAACACTTGAAAGATATCAGTCTGTGTGGAATGAATGTATACATTATACAAGTTTCACTTTTTGAATGGAATTACTGAAATAAATCAACTTTTTCATGATACTCTAATTATATGACCAGCACCTGTAGATGCCCCAACTCTCTCTTCCTCATGCTATTTCTACTTAAGTCTCTTTCAGTTTTCACTTTATTACTCCTGTTTTCTTTTACTCTTCATCCTTCTGCTAACAGGAATGAGTCAATACTCTTTGTGATGGCCAATACAGTAACTGATAACAGAGAATCCACTGTATCTCTATAATAAAGCATAGTGTATTTATGTCAGTAACATTATCAAGTGTTACTTGCTGGTGGGAAAGTTGAATCCCAACATTAACACACTTACCCTGCCAAGATTGAATTCCCATTAAGGTGACACATACTTATAAACTAGGGCTGTCAAACGATCAAATGTTCTTAATCTCGATTAATCGTTGAATTTCTATAGTTAATCGCGATTAATCGCATGTTTTATCACATGATTAAAATTCTATTATTTTGATTTTCAGAACTGTTTTTAAGTCCATATTAACAATGGAAAGCAATTCTTACCAGTGTATCTTGATTGGGAATCAAATGAATGCAAATAAAGCGACTTTATGAACTTGATTTTAAGATTTGTATTTGTTTATTATATATTTAATCTAGTCACACATTTGAATTTAACAAGTTTGAATGCACCACGCTGTAAATTACCAGTTTCACTGAACGCACCGTCTGTGTTTTTCCGACAACGGCAGCTGCAGATTGTTACATCCCGGTGTTGAATCCTCTACAGTGAAATACAGACAAACTTTACACCGTTTAGCGTTAGCTGTCAGCATTTTAACCGTGTTTAATCCAGCTACTAGCTAGCGGTAGGCTAACGTTAGCTGCTGCTGAGTGTAGTGTTAACTAGCGTCACGTGCAGCAATGTTTCCGTTGCCTGTAACGTCTGTTTCAGAGCATCAGAGAGAAGTGCAGGCATATCAGTGGCACCAGAATGAGGCACCGAAATCCACGTTGCTATTCCTGCAACAGCAGGATGTGTTACAAGGAAGTACGGCAAAATAGTACCCTGTTAGGCATGACGCAAAGCAGAGTGAAGTGAAAATAAATGAATAAATGGCGGCATGCGATTAATACAATTAATACAATTAAAAAAATTAACGCATTATGCTCTACCCTTAATCGCGTCACGATTAACGCGTTAATGCTGACAGCCTTATTATAAACGTGTTTAATGTTTAACATAGAAATATACTTACAGTAAGCGTTTTTGCAGCCAGAAATGAACCCTATATTAGGGCTGAACGATTAATTGCATTTGCGATAATATCGCGATATGTTAAGACGCGATTTCTTAACCGCAAAGGCTGCGATTTGGTCACGTGACTCGCAAGAGCAAATCAGTCTGCACCCGCAGAGAAAGCATCAACTTAGCACGCTAATGCTACGCCGTACCTTGAGCAGATTTCTGTCATTCAAACAACTCTGAGTTGTAGTTTAAAACATTTACAGCCATTTTAATAAAATGAAGGGTTTTATTCGGGCTCGAGTCCATACATGCAGTTAATGGATACAGGCACGCAGAACTGAAGGCTCGGTTAGCAATGATTAGCTCTGATTAGCGGTTAGCTCCTGTTAGCTAGCTCCATTATAAAGATATGGAGTGGAGGAGACTGCCAAGGGGAAGGGTAACAACCAGACTGATAAATGACATTCGGGGAGCTTTCACAGCAGCGTGGCTGCGTTGTTGCAACAGTTTTATTAGTACAGTTAATCCCAGGGCAAGACCAGCAGCAGCATGCTACTGCTAACGTAACGATAGCCTCTCTGTCTCTGAGTGTGAGTGCAATGTTGACGCTGTCATGCACGCGGTACGCAACTTCATGAGGGGAGGGAGGGGCTGGAGGCAGCTCCTCTATGTGCGCTGTAAAAAAAATACACCGCTGTATATACTATATTTTTACTTATTTAACTGTCTTAGTAAAGTTCAAAGACAGTGTTTAAAAAGTGCAATCCACATGTTTACATATGCTTATTACAGTAAATGATAATTAAATGTAAATACTACTAAGTGTGATAAAGCCACATTTGTTTTTATATTTCTGCATCTGCACTTTAGTTTGTGTGATTAGTTTCTGACTTTCATATGAATGTTTACACCAGGCTTGGTCAGTGCTCAGTATACTACTGGGACTGAAGTAGTTAAATAAAAGATGATATTCATATAAATTCATGCATCACCTAATTTCATCATCACATACAGGCCTGGCCTCCAGGAAAGAACAGTTTGTTTAATCTATCTAATCTTGTGTTGTTCATACTATACAATGATTTATTGCTTGTCTTTGTTGAATAATACAGAAGTCAAAGAGCTTAAAAAATAATCGCATATTGAATCGCAATCGCAATATTTTTGAAAAAAATTGCAATTAGACTATTTTCAAAAATCGTTCAGCCCTACCCTATATGCACGGGATTATATATGTTTTAAGTGCTTTACAGTATCACTGTGCAGTGATACTGTAAAGCACTTAAAACACAACCAGATGGCATATTTCATGTGATCAGCGGGGTCACACGTGGCACAGACAGGCACAACATATATCATTTGACAAAGCCTGTTGGTGAGCTACCCTCTATATAGAGGAGAGGAGGAAGGAACCGGGGTCGCATAATACAGATATACAATACTTAGAACTCATCATGAAGGGGACCGGCACTCAACACAAAACATTCTTTCTTCTCTGATCTTTCACTGCGCACAGAAAAACCAAACACCTATCGTCCAAGAAAATGAAAGCCCTGTGTAAAGTCGGATTTAGGTCATGGACAATTACCACCATAGCCACTGCATTAGGTCTATCCATGTGGCACAGATGAACACAGTATAATCCTATTGTTTACCGTATACAGCAGCCGGATTACAACATTGGCGAAATCAGTGCACGTGCGATAGCATACACCTAGAAGGTCAGCATTAGGGCCGAAATTCATATGGATTTCAGTTCAGTGTAGTTAAATAGCAGTTTCATGTAGATGGACTAGTGGCAAATTACATAATTACTATGATATTAAAGCATGGTATTTCTATTATATATATATTTTCTTTCTTTCTTTTCTTTCTTTCAGTGCTGAATGGTTGAACAAAGAGCTAAAAAAACAGACTGGATTTTTAAAAAGCCCAAAACAATGTTTAGAAGCATTGACGCATGGCTTGGTGGCTAATAGTTATGGAAGCTCATACTTGACCTGGGGAATAACTTAATAGTCCTTCCTTAAAAGCACAATGAATAGGATTTCCTAAAACTCAATGTATAGACATTTATATATAAAAAAAGAATCCATCTCAATCAAGACTTATGACCCACTAGAAATGGGTGGCGGTGTCTGTATCTGCAGAGCCCTTGCCCTCTGCCTGTATTTTCTTATTTTGCTGTGTTTGGGACGTTTCTGGGCGTGAACCTTTATAAAAAAAATTTAAAAAAAGAGGTAGCAACCAGGTACCAGAGCACGCAACCAAGTGGAAGATACGAATATGGAGGAAACAGCACCGAAGAACTACAAATATAGCAAAACGCAAAGCGGAAAAATCTTGTTCCAAAACGAGAGTGAACCTGGGGTTGGCTTTCACCCGCTGGCAAGCGTACCGTAACCCTCGCTGAGCCGGGGAGGAGGGGTCAACTTTGAATGTTAAAAACCGCAACCGACAAATCCTACTCATTCTGCCTTCAAACGAAAAGAAAATACATTTTGGAAATAAGAAACTGATTTGAATATGCAAGTAATGGAAATGATAAATTGAGTTTATGGCACATGATCAGAGACTTTTATTGTGCCAAACTGTACTGACAGGAATGACAAATACTAGAGCAATATATTATAAAGCAACAATCATGGCCGGACCAGGCTGACCTGACCACATGCAGCTTGCTATTCTCTTTTATGTCTGTGTAATCAGCGGATGGTGAAAGTTGACTTAAGAAAGAAGAAAGGAGGGAAAAAGAGCAAAAAGAAAGAAGAAACTTCACAAATATAACATTCATTAGGAGACAAAAAAAAAAACAAAGACCTGGATGAAAAACAAATATAGACAGAAAATAACAGGAAGAATCACAACACAAAAGTTCATTTAGAGCCTTGTTTCCCAGGGTGATGCGTGTGTGAGATTACACTGTTATTCACACTACCATCTATAATAATAATATATAAAATAATTCAGTGTATTTGATGATTACATTCATGTTAGCACAAAGGAGGAAAGCCTGATGAGAGAAATGAATGAAAGCGAGCAAAAGGGGAAAGAGTGAAAAATGGAGTCGACTGTGCGCTTGTAGCATCAATAATGGCTTCATTAACATCACACTGCGGCGGCTTCTAATCTAATTCGCCCTTGGCAAACCACCGCAAACACATACAAACCAAAGGATCACCTGTTGTTTCAATGTGATTTTTGAGAGCTTATTAGAGAACAGAATTTCCATATGAAAAGGACATTTATTTAGGAGATTTCTTTGGCCTAAAATGGGGAAACTATACACTTGAAATTGATTTTGAAATCACTTTCTGTTTGAGAGCAGCATAAATCAGAGTGGAAATGCATTAAAATGCATTTAAAAGAGCTTAAAAAATACAATACACATTTTGATGTACATAATAAATGTATGTATGTAACATTTTCTCCCCATGTGGTCACTGTGGCCACATACAGTGTCCTACTCTTTATCTTACCTATCTTCTAACTGCATCTGGCCTGAGTCCAGAAAAACAAAAATGAAACCACAAAAACAGATGGACCTGACACAAAAACAGTTCTGACATCAGCCGCCCTTTACTCAGGGCAGTCAGCTGATGCATCCTGATGTGACTGTTAAGTAAAAGTCTCTTTGAAAAATCTAAGCGAAGCTGCACTCACAGGAACGAGCTGGCCGAGTCTATTTTCCAACAGTGATGGATTACACCTCTTCGCCAACCACTGTGTCTGAGCAGGATGATTCAATTAAGTGGTGCAAAGGCGTTGGAGGGGGAATGTGAGAATATGAAAGTCGCCAAACTTGTCTCACATTTTACTGTATATAATAACATTTGGTGCTCTGAACCTGCACGTTAACACAGTAAAAAGGACAAAGCTCTAATTCTAGATTACCTTTAGCTTTTCATAACACTGGTAAACAGTCAAAGGGGTCACCAAGACCTGGTACTAATCATGCAACTGCAAGACATTTATGTAACAGAGGAAAAATTAATCATAAGTACAGCTGCCAGGGTGCCCCCTTGGCCTAGGGATTTGACTCCAGCCGGGGACCTTTTGTTGCATCTTTCTCTCCTGCATTTCGTGTCATCTCCATACTACCACTCCCTACTGTAATAAAGCATTAAAAAAGCCCCCAAAAATACATTCTGCTAGCAGTAATGAACAGGTTACCACAGTACGAGAATGCACTCAAATGCACCTGATTCCTGTGCACTGCATCGTGCGACGTTTTTTTTCCCCAAAATATTAACATCTTGCTTATCAGATATCTTGCTATCTTTCTTTAGTCAAATCAGAATCACTTTATTAGCCAAGTATGTGTGCACATAAAAGGAATTTGACTGGTTTTTGCATTGCTCTCAATGTACTTACACAAAAATAGACGTAACGGCTAAGAACAAGGATTACAAAGCTGGACAAACAAAAGATACGAATATATATAAAAAGCACCAGTGACCAATAGGGCTGGGAATCGTTTAAAAAATGATGATACCAGTACCAATAGAGTACATTTGATACTTTTTTTCTTTTCTACTCCATTTGATACCCATCATTACATGAATGGAAGTATTCAGTTGCGAAAACTCCACAATTTACTGCTGCTGTGGTTGGCCAATTACACGTCGCATTAAATCGCTGATTGGCTGCGAACAAAACTATACAAATCAACATTTTTTTTAGATCTGGGTACAAAAAGAATCAAATGCAGACATCGTTTGACTGGAGAAGTTTGGTACCGGGTTATTTCGGTCTGTATCAAATACCCATACCTAGAAACAACAGAAATAAAATGTCTATATACAAGTCAAGTGTTTTTTGTAAATTGTAAACCATATGAATTGTGCAAAGAAATACATAATGAAGGGTAGGGGTGTAACGATACATTGATCTGGATCAATATATCGATTCAATGATCAACGATCCAATATCAGCGATGCAGAGTGAAAATATCGATACATAGCATCTTTAAGATGCGCCTTTCTGTTTAAATAGTTGGTTTTTCATTTAAATGTCTGAAAGAGCACAGTAATAAAATTGTAAAATCATATTTTAGTTGCTTTTTGTGAGCTGATATAAATGTAACTGATTGTGTTAAATGTAGGGGTGGGGGAAAAAAATCGATACAGCATAGTATCGCGATATTTTCCGTGGCAATACTGTATTGATACACAGACGCCAAGTAATCGATCTTTTATTATATATGTGTTGGTCAGTTAGTCTGCTTGACAATCCCATTTCGCAGCGATAAAATTGAAGTGAGATGAACAAACAGAGACATGTATCTTTTTAGATAAAACAGATGTCGACAAAGTTTCCTTTTGGGGACATCATATGAAATTGGGAAAAATTTAAAGTTGGAAAAAAGGTAATAAATTGCAATATATCGCAGAATATTACAATATGTTTAAAATCGCAATAATATCGTTTTGTGACATAAGTATCGTGAGGCCTCTGGTGAGTCCCACCCCTAGTTAAATGGGCATATGATATCATCTCATATCGGTTGCAGGCCCCTGAATTGAATCGAAATCTTATCGTGGCAGCAAATGTTGTATCGCTGTCCAAAGAATCAATATAACATAATAAAACTTGTGATGTACACCCCTATTGAATGGATGGATATGTCCATATATTGTGTACATACACAATACACATTTGTTTTAAATGGATACGTTATTGTACCATAATTTACCAATTTTAAATGAGTGAAAAGTAGTAAGAGCCACATACAATAGCTGTCAGTCATTGGAGGAAGCAGTGGAATGAGATGAGGCAAAGAGCCAGGAGCAAAGAGACACCGGAGCTCAGCTTTAAGAGTACAGCGGATAGCGATGGGACGATTGCTGCAGTCTGGCCATGCATGTAGCTCACTGCTGAATCACTGTATTATTCCACCTATCGCACTCTATCTGCTTTATCCGATTTCCCAGGAGGCTTCAGAGACCTGACATTAACGGTTTAGGTGACTGCGCTGGCAACAAGACATGTATATGGATGTTTTATTCACAGAGCAAAAGGTCAACAGACTTGCAGTTCTCCAACAGTGCTCTGCTTCATCATCGCACATTCATACACCTATTGTATCTTCAATGCCGGAATCAAGGGCAGGCCGAGAGACAACAGATGGAGTAAAGGACTGGTTTCTACTTATAAATATGTAACAAAATTAGCTTCAGTCCAATCTGTACTATGCCCTGTGTATTGGCACGAGTGAGGATCACTCCACAGCTGTCAGTGTGAGACTGAATAATGAGGCGAAATGAAAAGCTAAATGAGGATGTGTGTCAGCCAGACACCTGATACTCTGACTACAAGCTTCACTCATACTAAAAGTGGCAGTCACTGAGGATAATTTACTTCAAGAGCTCCGCTCATAAACGTGTAGTATTGCAAAACATGTTGAGGCAAAGCACAAGTGAAGATCGTTAGCTCTCACTTGTCAGTCAGGTGGATGCTAAAATCCCTATCAGGGCAAATGACTTGTGATCTGATCTTATAAGCATGTTCAATAAATGATGTAGCGGGTAGGTCAAGCCCTTCACTGACAACATGCAAACACATAAGTTTCAATGATAACCCAGTTGTTTTTTTTTAACACCATTTGTTTGGCATTTTCTCAGCAATAGGAATTTAATGTACTGTATTTACATTCTGTAATTACCTTTATATATATATATATATATATATATATATATATATATATATATATATATATATATATATATATATATATATATATATAGTAGTTTTTACTGTTAGTGGCGGAGTCACTAACAACCTTCCCATGAGGGATTCACAGGAAATGATGCATGCTGATTGATACTCCAGTATTACTGTTTGTAGAGTTATCTTAATGCTGTCAGGCTCACGGTTTACTGTTCACTCCCCTAACGCCGTATCAGAGCTGTAATTAGTTAATGTCACTGCTAGTGCAAACCCAACATTTCCTACTGCTGATGGTTCACCTAAAAGCATTCAACTGGTGAAAGACATGGTGGCTTTTATTGTGAAGCCGTCAGAGAAAACGCAATGTATTTGTCACCAAAATTAGTGCCGACCCAATCCGTCTGCTGGAATGTCTGCTGTGGTGTTTAACCGCACTTACTTTTATCAAAGCAACCACGCGAGTCTCCAGATCAAATACAACTGATATGTTAAGGATTAACTTTAAGCCAGGCACTTACAAAAAAATGTGGACAAAGATCATAAAAGGCAAGGGTTATGAAACTGCAACCGTCTACTCTCGCCCTCCAGACAGGCTAGTGTTTCTCCTCAGATCTCCTTACATCTATCCATCAAGTTCCACTCATTCCAGGAGTGATTTTTGTGATGAAGTGTTGAAATTTACTGTTTTGTTGAATCCACTTGGCCTTGAGCTTTGCCCTTCTTCAGTTACCGATATCTTATGTTTCATAGAAGGCCTAACCCAACAACCCAGAAAGAGGGGGCATGAACTTTCATTCAAGTGTAGATGTACAGTATGGGCAAAGAAAATATAGCTATCTGGCGTAGTGTAGTTTGTGAACCTTGGAGCGTGTATTTTTCATCCTTGGTATTAAAACCTGCATTAAAAGTCTAATAATGACTAGTTTAAAAAAAAAAAAAAAAACTCTAACTACATGCAACAGCAGCCCTAGATGGCAGTCTTTTGGGGACGCTGCAGGGAGGGAATATTCGGTGTTATTAGTGTTAAGTGAAACGGCCCCGGCTGAACACTAATGAATAGCACCGTGATAGATTACAGGACTCCTGGGGCTGATTTAGCCAAAATCCTTTAGATGGGGAACGCGTTCATCGGCTGCATTTTACACCAACACAAACTGATTTTTAACAGTAGATGTGAATACCGTTGTTCTATTAAATGAAGCCCTGCGTTCCTCTGGGGACAGAAAGCCTGTGTGTTCAACCCACAAGAGTGAAAGTGTCTGTATGGTTCAGTGAATTTATCTATCTGTGAAGGGTTTTGGTTTGAAGGCTGATAAACCAGTCTGTGTGAGTTCCCCAGAAAAATTCAGCATTTTATAATTTTATTATTTATTATTATTATTATTTATTTTATATTTTTATTTTTAATTTTATATTTAATTTTTTCAATCAGCTTTAAGGCAGCTACACACCGGCCGATAATCGGCCGTTGGACAGTCTGGCGAGGTCGGTGACTCGAGTCTGTTCGGTGTGTTCCGTGCCGTCGTCCGTTGGAGGAGCTATCGGCCTTCATTTTGGCCGACCTGACATGCTCAGTCGGAGACAGGGCAGTCGGGACTCACCCGGAAATGGCGAGCGGGATGACCATGACTAAGCCTCTCAAAATCAGACGAAAATCTTTTAAACTGACCTTTGTCGATCTGAAATGAAGACAGGTTCAGCGACTGCATGGCCTATTTCTCGCTTAAAATGTTTTTTAACTATTTTAGTACAATATGAGATCGTATTCACCATTAATGGCCGGTTGAAAAATCCAAAATCCGGAAGCAGCAGCCAGACCCACGTGACGTGTTCGTCCAATCAGCTGCCGGTTTACATTTTTTTGGGCGACAATACAGATTAGCGTCGCCTGCTGTTATGGAGACTCATTTCGTCTCGTCGCTTTGGTGTGTTCCGAGGCATTTTTTTGACCGACTTGGGGAGGCTGATCAGTCCAACTGGCTTTTCTGCCAACGGTTGGCCGTCTGGTTGGTCTGTAACGGCCTTTAAACAAACTATGTTTTAAGGTGATTCAGGACCAAAGCATAGTGCAGCAAAAACTAGGGTGGTGGAGGTCGGAGTGGGCATACAGTACAAAGCATTCGATTTTGATACAAATAAACAATTAGATTTCACCTTGTTTTCCATGTCTGAGACTTGAATCAACAATAAATGTGTAATAAATTCTCTACCCAGCCTAATAATCTACACTTAGCGGCTGTGTGAGGCAGTACTCGAGCACAGTGATGCTTTAAGCTAAATGCTAATATCAGCCGATGTTTATAAAACAAAGTAGTGGACGAATAAAAACTTTGAGCTGATGCTGGTGCTGAATTAAAAGTGGCGCTTGAGGAAAAGTAAGGGAATAACCCAAAGTCATTGGGATTCATCCTTTGCGGATCATTTATACCTGTACCAAATAGGGATGCTAATTTTGTTTTCTGATCAATAGCCGACGCTCGTTAACCGATCATTAAATGTTCACACAAGCAAACAACTGAGTCCCAGTTCACCCTTTTGGGAGACATACAGACATGCGTTCTGTCTGCAGACAGCCAGTCCTTCGATCAGTCGATATAGTGGCATGGGTCACGTAGCTATCCGCTGTGAGCGCCATTCAGCAGAGAGCCACGAATTTAGCAGCAAGAAAGAGCTTAAAAAGTAGCAAGTTAGCAAGTTAACTAGCAGTTAAGAACTAGATTGTATAGCCTATTTTCTTTTACAATGCAACAAACTGTTTTTAATTCATTTTTTTATAATATTGTTTTTAACCGTTTAACTGATAGCATTAATCAGTCAAAATTCTTATTGTCGGTTAACAGTTAAACGGGTAATTATTAACATCCCTAGTACCAAATTTCATTCAATCCATCCAATAGTTGTTATGACATTTCACTAAAAACGTCAACATCATGGCGGTGGTGGAGGAAAAGTCAGGGGTTCACCAAAGTCATAGGGGTTTATCCTCTGGTGACCAGGAAATGTACTATTTCCTCCTCGAGCAGCGCCCAGCACACTGGAAGCTCTCCGTCAACACATAATGAGTAGCATTCCTACTGTGGACTACAAATTAAACTAACTGCTGTTAAATATCTTTTGCCAAGTGAAAGGACTCCGAGACGACTGCTGCCATAACTGATCACTGCTGAACACACGACATCCGTGTCACTTAAAATGTGACACCTGTTGACCTCACAAACGCAAACACTCATCTACACACGCATACATAGTACATACATACACATACCTCCAGGGGCCAGACTAGAACTTATATAGCATTCAGCTGTGTTGAGTGTCAGCTGGTTGAATTAGTACGCTTGACTTCTCTCTCATTTACTGTCTCACAGTCTCTGTCGCCTTATCTTACTTGGTCAGCCTCTGTCCGATTTGCTGCAGGTCATATTAGAAACCATGCACAGGACTGTTAACAATATGGATGCACAAAGACAAAGCAGGGAAGAGAGAGGATCTATAACTTGTTGTCTGGGTAGTGAACACTTCAACTTAAATGTCGATAGGACAGCGGACACCATCATTAGTTACCAATCTAAGTCCATTTATTGGCAGGGACATTTAATTACCCATGTGGATGAGAAATAAGAATAGTAAAGCCTTATCACCATTTTCATCAAATAAGAATATATATTAAAATATTAAAATGTTGCCTGGTGCAGATTTGTCCATATGCATGAGCGCAGGCATTTTGGGACCCTTTATGGTTCCTTTGTGCCCTGGATGTCTCCCATTGATCTCCTCTGTCCGGCTAAATGAACAAAGCCTCACAGGGAAGTCCAGCAGCACAGGTTATGACTTAATGAGATTAGGCTCCGTATGAAATGGAGGATATTGTTTTTGAGTGCTAAACAAACCGTGCATTGTTCCACGGGGACACGACAGCATTAGAGCCGCAATATAAAACCTTATCAGACAAGCCTATCACTGTGGGATCTGTGTGTGTGTGTGTGTGTGTGTGTGTGTGTGTGTGTGTGTGTGTGTGTGTGTGTGTGTGTGTGTGTGTGTGTGTGTGTGTGTGTGTGTGAAGTGTCTGGCACTCCAGTTGTTCTAGTGGGTTAGGGAGTCAGTTTTGTGAGTGTGTGTATGGTGACCGTGAGAATTTGGGGCCCTCTGTTGGAGGTGGTAATACAGTTGAACAGCTGGGGGGGGGTTACCCACGTGCACACGCACGCACGCACAGTGTCAGGTAACACCCCACTTTGTCCAGCCAGATGGGGTATCACCCAATCCCTTGCAGCCCTTTGGCTCCAAAAGTCTAATAAAACTAAACTGTCCTGTTATTTAAAACTCTACTCCGCTTTAACCAAAAACACGCTCACTGCTGACAACAGAAAAATGATAGCTGGTAATAGACTGGAGTTCTGTTACTTAATAAACCTTTTTCCGAGGCAGAGCTTGGAACAGCTGCAGAAATACCGATTTCTCTACTAGATTGGTATATTTGTACTACATCTATTATTGTACACATTAGTAAGACCCATTTTTGATCCTTTGTTTATTGTAAGCCATTACACTACAGTATGCGGTTAAAGAAATGAATAACCACCAGCAATTTAAATGAATAATACCCACACTGATGGCATGAGTCAGCGAGTGATGAAAGCACAGCTGCTTAGGGTATCTTTTTGCCTCTTTCAGCTTCAGTTTGGAAGTGGAGCTAGCCTTAAGTACTGCATTTGAAATTCTGTATTTTGTCCATGCTGAGATTCAAAGGAGGCTGTGCAGATCCTGTGCAAAGCTTCCCACCACAAAAGTCCTGTCTGACGCACCTCCCTCCATGGATACAAACAATATACTACAGGACAAAATACTAAATAGAATAGGAAAGCCATGACGCATGTTTTCTTTATCCAGAACTATCCAGCTGTTAGACATCTAAATTGGAACGACTGTACAATGACTCTACTAATGTTAATGTAAAAACTGATTTAGAATAAATTGGTACTCAGTATTATTAGAAGGATTTGGATACAACCGTATCACTGTGTAAGTGTCATTGAAAATGACTTCTTGTTTACCCGTTCCTGATCATGTTTTGCGTGATGACAGATGGGTCAGAAATAGGGTTGGGTACCGAAACCCGGTTCCACTATGGAACAGGTTCCTACGCAACCGGTAGGAATCGGACCGGATTAGAACGCAAATTTCGGTTCCTCATTTTGGTTCCACTTAATGTGTCGACTGAAATATTTTCCCTCTGTCGCTCCGAAACGGACGTAACAATATCACACTTTCTCTGTAGTCTACCGTTAGCTGGCTACCGTAAATGTAGGCTACTTTTAAAATGCCATATATTCCCTCTGGGCTCACCAAAACAGACTTAACAGCATATTAACCATTCACTGCACGTGATCGCTAGTAAACATATTTACATCTTTGATGTCATTTTTCAGTTTTTCAGGGAATCGGTTTAGGAATTGGAATTGTTTTAAAAGTACCGGTTCGGCATCGGAATCGTAAAAATCCAAACGATACCCAACGCTAGTCAGAAAGCTAGCTCACTAGCTAACATTTTAGAAGGTTCAGTGGTTATTGCCACTGTTTTTGTTCAATTAGTGACAAGAGAGCTCTTGTCTTTCGTGTCTTTTTCTTAGACACTCTTCTTCTTAGTTATGCCAAAATTCATTTTGAGCTGTCCAACTCCAAACTGATAAAGCCAGGCTTGGGTTAAATTCAGGTGTTGAGGGGATGAATGAGCATGTTTCCTCCATATTCTACCCTGGAGCTGAGATATTTTTGGTGAGCTGTGACGGGTGGAGACCCTGCGGGGGACTGACCTCAAATCTTTGCTTCGGGCTAAAAAAATCAAACCAGGCAAGCAGGACATATCTTATGAAGAAGATAGGAATAAGTGACGCTCAGAGACACATGAGACTTAGAAAATACTGCACAGTGAATGTGTGTGCGCGAGTGTGAATGTGGTTAGTAATCCTGTAGCATTTCAGTGGAGCAGGGCTTTAAACTAATACTGCAGCTTCTGCGGGGGGGGCAAAATAGAGCATTGATCACTCTTTAACAAGGGGAGCAGAGCCTGGAGGCTGCTGCTGTTATAATCAGTAGAAGAAGAACACAAAAAAAATGAAACAAAGAAAAGAGAAACATGAAAACATCTGGCTTAAAGGGCTTGAAGGAATATATATTGCTGTCGGATTTTCTGTCCTAGCTTTGTTTAATATTTGAAGTTTTGAGTTAAACGAGCGAGAACGAAAATACTGTTTATGTATTGCAGATTATGAAGACTAATTCATATGCCGACAGTTTAGAAGTAGAAAAAAAAAAATCACTGAACTAGCTTATCAACATGTGTTAAAGCTGTGGATGATGCCCTTTCATTAAAGAATCTAGGCAACATGTTTTCCATCAGCATTCAGCCTGATTTAGCGAGTTTCCATGACAACAGTTTACAGCGTCATGACAACGGAAGAGGCCCGCGATGGCGCGTGGAACACCCTGACTTCCTGTCGGCTTCCTGCTCCGACTCTCTCTATTGCCATGGATACAAAACAATCACCTCTCGTCTCTATCTTTCAGTACGGGGTCGCGCCCCCAATTCCTCACTTGTTTGGACACACACACACACACACACACACACACACACACACAATAACACAAAGACATGTATTCAGAGACGCATGCATTTAAAGACTTGCAAACCCTTAACCAAAGAAAAGCATGCATGTACATTTGTACACTCACACAAGTATTAGAGTGCTAATTTAGAATGTGCATGCGTGTATATATATATATATATATATATATATATATATATATATATATATATATATATATATGTGTGCATCTGGGAAGAGAGACTACTCATAGCACCCACCCAAAGATTTCTATTGAAATGTGTGTGTGACTGAGGGGGGTCGGCTGGTGTGGGTGGGGGTTAATCAACTTTCAACCCACCGATTGGTCACAGCGGCAGCCCCCCCCCCATGAACCTTCTCACTGGGAAAAGAAAGTCTGCTGAGATCCAGTTAACTTCCACTCCGCTCGTCTCCGAATTCCACGCTTGACAGAGCAATAGACAAGCCTGCATTAACTTTCATCAAATCAATTGGTTTTGGTTCCTGTGTGACTTCATTCATTCATAACAAACCTGTAGCTCATCTGATGAAAGCCCTGCAACAATATTGCAACTCTTCCTGGAGAAGAAGAAAGGGCTAGACATTGAGAAATTTCAGTTGTGATTTCTGTCTTTGTTTCTCTCTTTGAACTCATCAATTCTGAAAGACGTCATGAATTAAAGCTTAAGAATTAAAAACACAACTGCCTAAATCCAGATATCCAGATGGCCCTGTACTTAACTGAACTACTGAAGTTATGGAATTTGCAACACGCCAGTCAAACTGCTCGATAGTGAACGGCTCGATATTTTCCACCTCCTGCCTCTGCTCCGATTACCTCACTTTAACCTCAACATAACCAGGTTTGGTGGAATTTGCTTTTGGTGCAGCACGGTAAGTAAGTTCAGTTCACACAATGAGCAACATCGTGAAACAGCACAACAATAGCACGGTAAAACACGGAGGAGCAGAGTGTATTCTAGGGTGAGCCTCAGTGCTGCCATGATCTCCCTCATCCTGGGGTGTCGGTCTATAGCTGTTACACAAAGGGCTGTGAGGCAGAGTGTTTGCAAGGGTTGGGTCAACCACAGTAGCACCATGACAGAAAGTACAATACTATACAACAGAGAAACCCCAAGGCTGTGACATACTGTGGAAGGGACATCTTCAGTCATGAGTCCAGCACTGCTCCATAGCGGGGAAACGGGAATATGAATGAAATAGATCCATAAGCAGACCATAGCTGCGTTCCGATCCACAGTGTACATAAACAGTTCTCCCTGCTCCCTGTTCAGGGGTTGTCGATTAAGGGAACTTCTTTCGACAAAATTCCTCCATTCGGAACACCCTGCAACGTCACTAACGCAGATATCACTTCCTCTATGCGTTGCCCTGGTAATGTAAACACTGCTGCTACTGTGGAAATTTTACTCTACTGAACTAAAATAGTGGAACAAAAACTACTGCCATTATGAAACTTATTCTATTGAAATGTATGTTACATGTGAATAAATGTGTTTTGATTAATTAACAAGATGTACAATGTCGTTTTAGCGAGGCGCAATGACTGATGGGTAATCTTGCTTGTGAGCTTCAGGCGAAGTGACCGTTGTTCAGTTCTTCCCTACGCAGTTCCCTTTGAACGGAGCATTTTTGCTCCCTACGGTTTGGAATCTTACTTAACATGGCGGAATACCCTGTGCAGTCCACTTCGCAGGGAAGTACTAGGCGATCGGAACACAGCCCACGTAACCAGATTCAACCACTTCTTATTTAGATTAAGGTCGTCTGATTAGCATGGCTACAACTTCACACAAATATCTACCGATTTCCTTAAAAGCTGAAGTATGTGCGTGACGGCATGTGTATTCATGTTGTGTACGTGTTTAAATCTCATATGCCCATCAGCGGGCCAGTCGAGTAGTAGCAAGGATCTTTTCCTCTCCGGTAGCCTCAGTCCTTCTTGCCAGCCTTTTAAAAAAACCAAAACAACAGTGGCTTTTGTATGTGGGCACCGACAAACAGACGGCGATTGTCAGCTTCTGTAACTTCAGACAGACCTCCTCAACTGGAGAGACCACAGTGAGAACATTGGCATTTCGTGGTTTCAGTGACTTAGTTTCACTCCTCTCCTTTTCACCTTTTGTCTCTTGTGATCCTGCCATCATCCAGTTCTACCTCGTGCTGGTTATCCCTCGCTACTTTTTAAAGTCTCAAATGTTGAATCTAAAGACAGATCATTATTTAACAGTCTTAATACAGCACGTTTCCAACAAAAATCGCTACGTTTCTGTAACAGACAATCCGACATTCACTTGGCCCAGTGATTGGCCAGCAACCTCTGCCACCTTACGTATGTCCCACACTAGGAATGCCTTCCAGAAGATACGGTCCGATAATGTGCGCTAATACAAATGTAAACAATATTGCAGTTCCCTTCTCTCTACGAACACTTTTGCTTTCCTACTTGGTCAGACTCACAAACTAGTTATCTTCTAGTATACTCCCACCCTAAACATACAGTATGTAATTTCACAGATTAAAGGTGTATTCACGTTATGTTCAGTCACGTTAATTTACATTATGTCATTTCATTCTAATGAAATAGCCGCAAGTAACTACTGTAGTTTACAGTATGTTATGTGGTAAATTCAATTGTGGTGTTATCTGTGGTCAAAACAATCTAAAAATAACTTGTATCATCTGGTGTTTCCCAGGTAGTCAGAACAACTAGAGCGGGTTAAAGGGGATATGACGCCAATGAGAGGCGACCAAGCGAAACGCACCATTCAATTAAATAAAAGTACATATATTTCTGGGTTTGAACGCGTTACAAACATTTGGGAAGGAAGTACACAACTCAACAAAAAATATAACATAGGTCTAGTCATTTCTACGCCTTATACCTTTAACTGCATGTCCATGTCTTATACTGCGATGACGCCAAACTCATGTTACACACATACAGTACTGTACCTTCAATAGTCAGTGTACCTGATTAAAACCCAAAAAAAAGGTTTGGTGGAGAAAAAGTCAGTGAATTGGAGAATTGTTCAAAAAGCTGAACTTTTGAACAGTCTTCCTGTTTCAAATTCATATATTCCATAGACCGTTAAAGAATGGACAAAGCGACGCCGTAGACTTGCAACGGAGACCAGGGAAGGATATTCGAAGCACTTTTCCGGTGATGGCTGCTTTTGAGTTCCAACCTGTAGGGGGACTGAAGCTGGAAAAGTTCTCTAGTGTTGCTTGAAAGACATACGCCACTGAAAATCTCTCTCTTTCATATCAAATACTAACTTCCTGTATAGCCTTGAAAAGTCGCTCTGCAAAGTGTTCAGCTCGCTCCTTTGTAGAGGACAGCAGCTGCTGTAATCACGGCTTCACAGCAGTTACAATGGATTCCAATACAGACTCAAAGTCAAAAGAAACTTCTCATGCCACTCCTGCGGCGCAATCCATTTCCCCGCTGTTGATCGTCATGATCAGTGTGTGCCACATGATTCTGGGTCAAAGCTGACTAATGTTGCTGCTCTCCACAAAAGGAGCAAGCTGTAAACTTGTCAGATCAAGTATTTGATACAAAAATGCTAGATTTGGAGTCAAGCATTCCTTTAAGGGTTAAATCAGTTTCAAGTAAAAGAAAGAAGAGAAGTTTCCTTAATGTCCTATACTCAAACGAGAAACACGTTAACACAATTCATCAGTGCAAACAACTCATGCTGCACGAGAAACTGATTAACCTCACAGTCAAGGTGATGAACTCCTTAATTTAATATTTCACCAGTATGAGGTTTACATTTCTGTTGAGTCTTGGCTTATGTAATGCGAGAGAGCTCTCCGCCTTGGTATCCCACTTTCCCCTTTGAGACGTTCTACCAATCACTGCCGTTGAGACCAACTACAGTAACTACTGACAAAACTTTTGAGTGACAGAAGTGTTTCACTGCGCCGAGTTCCCCGTCCAGGCTGCTCAGCATCAAAGAGATTGGGCTGTCCTCATGGCACAGACCAGCTTTAAAATAACTGTGACCGCATGCTGCCACAGTAAGAGCAGACTGCAGCTAAGTGGATTAAAGAATAAGAGCACTTATGAATAAAATGCTCTAGATGGAGAGACTGAAAGAGAGGGGGAGAGACAGAGGGAAGGAAGACAAAATATCACAGTAGAAAGCAGGCAATCAATTATTCAATGTAACATCTGTGGTTTTTAGCAATTGCCAACGCTGTGGTGACTATAACACACTTCTATCGGTCCACTCAGAATACACTCATGTACTCAAAGTACAACATTTTGCTCCATTCTGAGCATTTAACGATCCTCAGATATGTTTGGAAATTACATATATTTGTATTATGTCGCAATGAAACTTTTCGCTACAATATCATCATCTCCAAAATGTGAATGCCAAAAAGAAAAGGAGAATCTGATTATATATATATAATATATATATATATTTTTTTTCAGTTAAAAACCAGACAGTTAAGAAGGCTTTGGGAAATCTTTCTAACAAGATTTATTTCCCTCAGTGGAGATTTTTATTTGGCTGGTTTACAGAGCTCGACTCAAACAGGCTGTGTGTATGTGTGTGTGTGTGTGTGTGTGTGTGTGTGTGTGTGTGTGTGTGTGTGTATTCTTGTAAATTGGCGCACATAATCTCATTTTAAGCATTGGGGTTTAAGCAAGAAGGAGGAAGACACGCAATTCTAACTTGCATGCTGCATGCTATATACACAAAAAAAAGTCACACAAAAAAAAAAAAAAAAATAGGAGTTGAGAACAGAAATAATGAAATAAACAGTGGTTCATATAAAATGAGTCAACACTTTGACAAGGTCTGTATGAGTGTGTGCTTCAGGGTCAGCATGAAGCCACAGTGATATACCGTGTTGGTACCAATGTAACAGACCGGTGTCCTAAGAGTCATATCAGAGGGTTTCAGGATATTTAAGACTTCAGAATTGGTCAATTCTGCCATGATGTTTCCTAAAATGCAGCAAATGATCATCCGCAAGTCCCTAATTACCATGGTATTTAGCTCACTTGTAAAGTCGGCGCCCTTGCTCGGACCTACGCATGGAACTACACACCTGTAAAGTTTCGTGACTGCATCTGGCGCAGTTGCGATGCTATCGTTGTGACAAAATCTGGCCGCAGACATACAGTATAAACACCTGGCAAAATACTCAAAACCACCTCTGTGGTAGTTCACGCTACAGTAGGTGTCTCCAGGACCACATTTAGCCATGATAACACTAACTCACACCCACACACATAGACTCACAAAGTGAAAACAATAGCAGCGTCGCTGTCGGAAAAAAATATTTTAAGAAGAGCGCAATAGTATTGGATTGGAACTCAGTGGATACGCTAAGTTCTGGTATCTGACTTGTTATCGGTAAAGAAAAAGTCTGATCGGTACATCCCCAGTTTCAGTTATGAGAGATTTTAAGTGATTAAAAGTTACCATGACTGCAATGTAGAGGCTTGTTTTATTCACTGTTAAAATCTACTGGACCTATCACTCTGGATACTAATAATTAAATAGTCAGCTAGTATAGACCAACTATAGTTTAAAGGTAAGCATAATTTACTGTAACTCTTCTGATACAGACAGTTTCATCCCTACTGTAATTTACCATGTATCTGACTCTCTGTCATCACTGCACTCTACATATGGTTTATGGATTTATACATTCCATGCTATGTGTGCCAGTATTTTGTAGGGAATTGCTATTACACCATCAGGCCTCCTATTATGCCCCCGGATGCAACCCCTCTGGTTCAAATGCTCTGAGTGCACAGGGTGGCCAGATGGTATCTCACAAGGAGAACATATGATCACTGAACTCGCATTAACCATCACACATTAACTGTGACAAATACTTTTTATTGTATTTGACGGTGGGATCTTTATCACTGGAGGAATTTCTTATGATTTGTAGCTCCTGACACTTTAAAAGCTTCTACCTCACAGTGAGTCAGTGATGAGAGTATTGCAATTACTTGGTTCATGTGTACATGCATATACAGTGCACACACACTCGTACAGGTTGTTTTTGTCTTAAATCTCTCCCTCTCTCACACACACACAGTAAAGTACACACACACACACACACACACACACAGACAATGAATTGTGCCAAAATCCAGTATGGATCCTGTTAAGCTGAATGATCAATAGCATGCAGGCTGTTGTTGTGTCATTACATCTAACCAATCACCATCCACCAATAATCTATAAATCCGACAATGCATTTGCCACAACTTCCAATTCAAAATCTGTGGCTACAATAAATCATTTATATATATATATATATATATATATATATATATATATATATATATATATATATATATATATATATATATATGAATATCTGACTCTCTAGCGAGACAATGCACAATTGACTTCTTGTTTAAGACGTTGAGAGTCATGCGAGCTCTGGTGGTACCATATAATTGCACCAAAATGTAAACGTGTCACAACTAACCACCGGAAACAACCACAAAATGCAAGTGTAACGTGTAGAAGGGGTCAGTCAGATGCAGTTCTTCATGTTTGGAAAGCTGAGCCAAATGAGGTCTGGAGAGAAGAGCTGTGGGAGAGGAAGGGCCGAGCACAGATACACCCAAGCTGAGCTGAATCAGATTAGTTTTAAATCTCTAACGGCAGGATCACAGGATACTAAAACCCAAAGTTACAGGGGGTTCCAACACTTGTATCTACATATACAGTATATTCAATGTCAAACTATTGGATGCATCTAAATAGGAAAATAAGCCTGAATCCCTTTCCTGCTGAACTGAACATATGGAACCACAGGCAGAAGGTGTGATAACCGCTGAGAAGTCAGATGTATGATGTACTGCAATAGGGGCAACCATGCTGGTGAAAAGCATATGGTGCAGTGGAGGACTCTAGATAGAAGATTGTGTTCACTGGCAGAACTGCTTGGACAAACAAGGCCAAAATGAGAGCACCCACAACATCACAGCAACTTCACGTTTGTATGGAAGAGTGTGAGCGAGAGGCGGAGCAAGAAAACGGGTTTGTGTGTGATTTTGAGTGGCGTCCAGACATATTGTAGGGACAGATGGCTGGAGGATGCTCTATTTCCTTCTCTAAAAGGAAACTACTTTTCTCTCTCGGTGTATCTAAACAGCACATTTAACCCAAACATTTAAATCGATAATGAACCACCTTGTGTCAGATGGTTACATACAGTACATGTGAACTTGCAGCCACAGCAAAGAGCACCACTGCTGCAACTTCAGAGTAGGGCTGGGCAATATATCGATAGCGATACATGAGACTAGATATCATCTTCAAAGTGTTGTCTTTTCCTAGTTTTACAGGCTGCATTACAGTAAAGTGATGTCATTTTCTGAACTTTCCAGACTGTTCTAGCTTTTCTATTATTTGCCTTTAACCACTTAGTCATTTTATCTACATTACTTGTGATTTTTTAAATCTCATTGTGTAAATATTTTGTGAAAGCACCACTTGTCAACCCTACAATATCACTGCAATATCAGCATCAAGGTATTTGGTTAAAAAATATTGTGATATTTGATTTATGATTCATATCGCCTAGCTCTACTTCAGAGCATAGCCAAACTTTTTTTTTTTTTTTTAAGATCATTTTTTTGGGTGCTTTCCCCCCCCCTTTATTTCAGAGTGACAGTGGATAGACAGGAAAAGAGAGAGATGGGGGTGACACACAGCAAGGGCTGCAAGTCGGATTCAAACCTGGGGCCGCTGCAAAGGACACAGCCTATATGGGGCGCACGCTCTTACTGGGTGAGCTAGAGGTCTCCCCAGCATAGCCAAACTTTGACTCTGCAAAAAGCATTTCTCAAAATAGCATCAAGATGTCTGGAGTGAAGAAAACCGGAGACTTTTAATAATCTACAAGGAAATGAACTCATCCAGTTGTACCCAATCTGGGATCCAGGGATGGATTTCTAAGGACCTCCGGTTAATAAAGGAACAGCTGTTTCCACTGTTGACTGCAGGTGGAGGAAGGAGTTAAAGGCCACTGGCATTTATGGGCAATGCGATCTCAATTCTCTGAAACGAGAGCAATGACGCTACCATGATTAGAAACGACCAATCAAAAGTGACGGGAGGTTTAAGGAATGACTCAATCACCCCATCTATCTCCATTTGTCTTTTTCTGCACCGAGTTATATCAAATAAAAATGACTCATGGGTTTATCGGATTTAATCTGCTCACACAAAATCTCATCAAACAGGAGCACGCAGGTCTGTGTTCGGGACAAGAAAACATTTGGAAACCATCTCGTGCCCTTTCCTGGAACAAACAAACCATGAAATAAAAACAATGACATAACCTTGTTGAGATTCAATTGTAAATGTTTTAGAACGCTATTCGATTTGATCAAAGGTCAAATCAAACGGTCAGACCAAAGCTCTACTGAAGATGAGTGAATGCAAACTACCAAATCTGCAACAAGTCCTCCCAACCGTACGACCATATAGGTCGTTTATTCCTACCCTGTCATACGACCCAAAAAGGAGCGTTTTATAAATTAGCGCCCCCTAGCGGCGGCAGGAATTGCGACCCACAGGAGTGTTTTCCGTCCTCATATCTAAACCAGAGAACGTAACCGTCACGGTTTTAAACACATTGTTGGAGTTGTCAAACGATCACAGTTTGGTTAGGTTTAGGCACAAAAACTACTTGTTTACTTCTTTTTTTTTTTTAAAAAAGGGCTTTTTCCTTCTGTCTGGACAAACGTATATGGAAAAGCTGTTGATACAACTATTTTTGCGTGACAATACCAATATTGAAGAGTTTAAAAGAAATCCAATAACAATATGTCGGCTGATATTCTTAACATAAAAAAAATAAGTAAAAAAAAAACACAAAATGAGGATCCTTTAATTTAGCTGTTTAAAGAATTATGACCAAGATGAACAGTATACTGAGTGGGACATTTTACAGCCGGAAAAAAATGTAAATGTCAAGGCTCTTAGGACAAACTACGTAATGGCGTCACTGTTTCGGAACTACCTCAAACACATCTTTGGTATTTCTATGCTGCAACGTCTACTTACTCATTGGTCGACAAATTCACAGACATACCCGTAATCAGCTAATATTGGCCAATATATCAGCCGAGTATATCTACCTGCCGAGTTATTGGTCAAGCTCTACTCTGCTATTCCACTCAGTCCCAATCAGCATCCCACTGGGAAGAAAAAAAAAAAAAAAAAAAAAAAACTACATTTGAACTTAGTGTAGGAATAATACAGCAATAATTTATATCTTAAAAATATCATAGAGGTGTTATAAAAATGTGTTTTATTAACCCAAGTCAGGTTTCTAAAAGAAACGAGGAGCTGTGAAAGGAACATTTGGACTTACATATGAAATAAGCTCAACAGAAGTTGTGGGAGCAGTTTCTTCAAATCAAGTATTCAAGACAACAGAAAAACGCAGAGCGTCGTCACACTAGACAGCATCACATTTCATTTATACTTCCAACTTGCTTGTGTTTGGAAAAACGGCTCAACATGTTCAAAAGCATGCCAGGAAGAATCCCTGTATGCGTCCTATATACTGCGGAGGATTCACTTGAAACTCAATTGGAGTGGACAGGAATATTTATCGGTAACCTATATTGCAGGAACACATTTCCACGTCGGAAACGTATGCTCGAATAAATGCCATCTACATGTAGAATGAATCTCTCTTTGCCGCCGATTGCACATTTTGAAACAGACTGAAGTGTGCAGGGAATATCCGAGGGAATAAAACAGACGCACCGCTCAATCTTTGACAGTTCAAAACGTCCACAGCATCACTTGTCAGCCACCACAGTCAATTCAATTCGAATGCGTCTCCTTTCCAGTTTCTTACCTATTTGGCTGAAAAGGAGCAGCTGGGAGATGAACATATCGCTCCTGCGAACTGGCGTCTCCATGGTCTCCGCGAGAGAATTAAACGTTAAAAAGAAGAAGAAGCAGAATGTGGGTTTATAAGAGATAGACGGCGGGTCGCGTGCGTAAAGATGCGCTAGCAGGTCATCTTTCCTGCTCTGCTGCCTCTGTGAGGGGGCGGCAGGGCTAACTTCAAATGCTCCGATCGTTTTGGCTCGGCTCGGCGTGGTTCGGCTCGGGTTTGGTTTGGTTTGAGGAGTGCAGGCTCGCTCGCTGGCTGGCTGGCTGGTTGATAACGGACGCGCACTCACGTATATCGCAATAAGACACGGGCTGTGTGCGCGCCGCCCACTGCCCTTAATGAAAATCACTGTATCACTCGTGTTATATTCTTATGGTATTACTACAGGGACATGGTGTGTGTCTGCAGCTGCGATTTCGAGGCGTTTATCATCTGGCAGCAGTGTGGGAATCCTATGATATCCCTATAGGTATATCTCTGCAGTACCCGTGCTGCAAAACAATGAGTATACAGCGAACTTGTCATACTTTAGGGTATTGGGAGAATATAAAGCAATGTTGTAGGACAAAAACATTGCATATATGATGACGACAATGTGTATCCATGCTTGGTCGTTTCACGTCGTTATTACATTATTATATTGTCACTGTAATGACATGATGATATCTCCATACAGTATAATGTTTGGCAGATTGGTGTGTCATTGCATGACAGTAATTGTATTTTGGGTGGGTCAGTACAAAAGTGAGTGGGCCATCTTTTTTTTCCCAGAAGAAAAGGGACTTAGAAGTAGAAAAATGGACAAACACAGACAAACTGGGGAAAAACAGTAAAACAATTTTACTTTGAAACATTCTGCATTACAAAGACAATAACAGCTAAACACTGTCTATATAACATGATCAACCAACAGAGCTCAGTCTATAAAGGTGGCGCCCAGGTCCATTACTGGCTACGCAACTGTACCGAATACCGTATGGAGTCCTTACAGGTAAGACAACTGTGACATCATAGTCAGGTCACTTAAAATGTCTGTTAAATACCATACAGAGTCTCTCTCTTGGAATATCATGGTGACTCTCATTCCTCACATAGCAAAACTCACAAGTTTTTTAAGATTTTGTATAAAGCAGTGAAACAAAACAAGAATGTGCATCTAACCAAGCCAGGACTGTCCCACAGCGGAATCGGCGTGCGTGTGTGTGTGTATTTGCAATGGTGGTGAGATTTGGCAGTTGCTGGACTACGAGATTCCCATGAAGTACACAATGGCATAGTGCTGAGTGTGTGAGTGTCTTGTGAAAAGTGAATGAGAGTAGTTCCACAAGCAACAGGCTTCAATGGTGCAATAACACACAGTTGTGTGAGCTTGTACGTTTGTGAGCGCGAGCGCGAGACAGGCTTCAGTCACACAATAACATGCTGCTCTTGTTACTCTGTGTGCATTCATTAGCATAAATTAACAGAGATAATCCCCTTTAATTCAGGCGGGAGCCTTGTCTCACTTGTTGGACCAACATTTTTTCAGATGCTTGTAACAATATCCTTTCTGCCTCTGTGCTTCCGGGATATAAGCCTCTGTGTGTGTGTGTGTGTGTGTGTGTGTGTGTGTGTGTGTGTGTGTGTGTGTGTAATAACATATTGATTGTAGCATCAGTCTGCGTAATTACAGACAAAAAGAGAGAATAGAGCAAAAAATAATAATGCTACTGGGGGGAAAAGCTCTCTTTTAGAGGCTTATATAACAAACACACACAGAGACACACAACACACTTTCACACACAGCTGCTTTTGAGCTTAAGCCGAATGATACAACGTGAGAGTAAAAAGAAGGAAAACTAAAGCGACATCATTGCAACAAAACACACACACACAGAGTTCCCGTCGGCCCTGACAGGTGTAAAGACACAAGCTGTGTGCTGCATGATCACAGCGTGCTGCCGCCTCCTGCAAAAATATCCTGAGCTTTTTCAGATCCTGCTGCTCCGAAAAGCTGATTCGGTTTCCACTGCGCACAAGCAGCTATGGATTATGGATTATGTGTTGTCGCTCTCTGTCCGTGCGTTCATACGGTGAGTGGAGCAAGGTCAAGAACTAAACAGGGGTTAATTCAGGTCGTCCACTCTTTGTACCACGCCAGAATCTGAGACAGACAGAAATCTGAACAGATTTTCATGAAGCTCTGAGATAAGATGCACATCTTAGCTTCAGTCCACCATTTCTGGCATGACACTTGTTGCTCTAAGGGCGGCAACTTATCTAGTGGTCTCTATAATATATATACACTCAACCAGGCATTTCTGATTTGAGTTTGACAAAGCAAAGGGTCACAATGAGTCCAAAACTGTAGCTGAAGGCTTAAAGAAAGTGCTACAATTCTATCTTCACTAAACCAGTATTCGTACCAGTCCTATGTTGTAGGTAAATGTACTCCTCTGGTCATGGGACCATGAACACTACATTTCATGGCAATCGACCAACTTGACCATCTTCAGACCATGCTGCTAACAGGGCAAAAAAAACAGAAAAGGCTACACAACAATATAAACACAATAAAAAAAAAAATTTAAAAATTAAGATTGTGTTTGCTGTCAAAAAATGTCTCTCTCTAAAAGTTCCATTAAAGTCATCAGTAGACATGACAATAGTTGTTAAAGTAAAGAAGTGACAACAATTTCTCATTAAAACGTTCCTCTCTTCGTTGCTATATCCAACTAATGTTTCGATTATGCGCACGTGTGTGTGCCTGAGCCCCTGTTGCCATGACAGTGGATGCCGCATCCGAGTCGACAGTGATATTGATTTCCAGCAGTGGCGACTGGAGGTCAGTATCCTGCACATCACTGGGCTGACAAATACTGGTCGATGGGGTCACACTGTGTGTGTGTGTGTGTGTGTGTGTGTGTGTGTGTGTGTGTGTGTGTGTGTGTTGCTTGCTATGGAGCAACATAGCTCTGTGTGTGTGGCTCGTTAGTCCTGCACACGTATGGTGTTTAGGATATTAGTGTAGTTAATTAATGCCTATGTGCATTTGTGCGTGTGTAAACGCTGAGAACACTGGTCTGTGCAAACCAATGTTAAACTCAATACACTGTATGTGAAAGTGGTGGGGGCTTCTGTCAGTTGACACACATATTAGCATTAAAAAAAAGCTGTAGCCAAGGCTCCACTGTAAGCACTTCCTTGATTGTGTCTGCGTTTCTATTAATTAACATGCAGGTTGACCTATGAAAGAAAATGTTCCATTAGGGAGAATCTGCTCGATTTAGTAATCGATAACCCTTTATTGTTGTAGATCCATTAAATCCCTAGGCAAGAAGAAGAAAAAAAAAAAAAAAGAAGTCAGAGGAAGACTCAAGACACGGAGAGTAATGTCATCGTTGTCATTTATCATCGGCATCAGGCAGCTTCAGTAAACAGTAAAAGCCATCTGCCTGCCTGCATGTGCGCGTGTGTGTGTGTGTTAAAAGAGCAAGAGAGTGGGTCTTTTAGTGTTGTTTTGGCCTTTTTACAGACGATGTCTGTCTGACTGTGTCTGACATTTACCTTCCTGGCATACTAAAGGTTCCACCACAGATCTTAAAGTAATATGACTCATCTAACACACTCTACTCACTGCTATTAAGATGTTCTGCATTATCCACATATGGACCACCATTTCTCTAATTATTGGACTCACATAAATTAAAGCCTCATGCCAGTGCAATTTTTCATTGTCACTTTTTTTTCTTCAATTTTTTTTATTCTCTCTCTATTGCATCTTGCACTTATTTGCATACGTTTAAACGTGGAAATGCAACAACTGTGTCTAGCACATGGAGGTAAATGGAAAGAATAGCGGAAATCTAGACGTTGAGATCATGTTCTGAATACTAATTCACATTATCGTCTCATTAACCTTATTCCAATAAATCTGGTGAAAGTGTTTACATAACAGTTTGTATGAGTCGCTGCAAAATAAAGTAATATAAGAGACCCATAATGAGGGTGGAAAGAGAGAGCTGGACTTATGTGGATCAACCAGTGTTTTCACAAAGATGCTTCATGGAACATACCAGTGGTTTTGTCTGTTTTAGCTCATTTACTACAAATCTCATAACCCACTGGTTAACGTCAGTCACACACACACACACACACACACACACACACACACACACACGGGTTCGACATTAACCATGGCCCGATGGCCATGTTACTCTGAGGCCACAGAATGAGACTGCAGGGGCCTGTTGCACAAAAGCAGAATATATAAATCCAGGATAACTGATAAAGCGAGGCTTGACCTAGTCTAATCTGAGCATCCTGGCTTGGTGCGTTTCACGAAGGCCCAGCCAGGCTGAGGAGGCGCGACTAGGTTGAGCCAGGCTGAAGTAATTCAGATAGATGCGCGTCCACGGCTTTCCTCAAAAGACCGCGAGGTCGATCACAGATTTGCTGATGCCAAAATGGAGAATACGCATTGTACATACTTTATACAGAGTGAGCAGCAGCTTCTTGTGGAAGTATGATGACGTGAAACACTTTATTTGTATAAAAATAAAAGAAACAGCCGCTGTAACGAAACGGCGAGAGAAAGCGTAACAGACGATCACGGACCGACCGCGTAAGCAGCCTAAAAATATACATTAACTGACCACTGCTCTGAACTGAAACCGTCATAATCATTCCATTCAAGGATTAGGCTAATAATCATTTGCACAAATTAACAGTTGTACTCTTTGCCTTAAAAGTAAGCAGAAGATGTTACTCAGGAAATTTACCATGAAGATCCATTTTCTACAACGCTAGAATATGATGTGTAAATATCTCTTTCACTCTGTTCCTCCCTCTCTCTCATGGGCTAAAATATAAATTTCCTAAGTCAAATTAACTTCCACTGCTCACTTTTAATGCAAAGTGTACAACTGTTCGTTTTTGCAAATGACAAGTGACTCATTGAATGGTTTCAGTTAAGAGCAGTAGTTCATAAATGTATATTTTTAGACTATCATTCAGTCTGTCCGCTAGCCTATTATGTGCCATGCTTTTTCTCGCGTTTCCTTTATTTTTTATAGAGGACGAGTTTCCTTCTCTACATATTATATGCCTTGCTCCCTTGTATATATGGACATAGACATGAATGGAACAGAGTATATTCATCAGTTATTTCCCCCCCCAGCAAAATATAAGGTCAAAAACCATTGAGGTGTCCTCTCCCTGTTGTTACATGAATGAACAGTAGCCTACATCACTAGATAGTTACTGGTCCAGTCAACTAAGACTATAATTTAGGAGGATTGCACAATTAGGATATGTTCTTTAAATTGTACAGTCCTCCCAAATTATAGTCCCAGTTTACTGGACAACACAAATTGTGTGCTAAGAATGCCAAATACAATGCACATGGAGGAGGAACAAACATGATCCTTATTGTTAAAGAATTAAAAAAAAAAATGAATCAACTAAAATAATTCAAGGTGCATTGGTCCACTATAGAAACACACATGTACAGCATTTTATGTATTGCCCTTAGTAACAGACTTCATTTAAAACACATTTGAAATGTTATCAGCCTTTTCTACTTATCTCAACAACTGTCATAATATATTCATCAAACTTCTAACAATAAGAACAGCAGTCTTCATACAGCAATATAACAGTAACAATGACTGTCACATGAATAATTATAAAAAAAAATAATGGTCACAACTTTAAATAGGCTAATAACAGTACTTAAATGAACAGCAATATGCACCTGTTGTATTTTAATCCAGGCTGATAACAATAGGGTAAAACCACTGCTGGGTGATCACAAAAGGCTCCAGGATTAATAAATCCTGGCTGTTAGCCTGGTCGGGAGCAGGATAATTAGCTGCACAGAATAAATCTCCATGGTGATTTATGTGCCTCCGCTTTCGTGAAACCGAGTCAAGGCTAAATTCATCCAGGATAACGGGGAAATCCCAGCTTAATCCCTTATCTTGGTTTTGTGAAACAGGCCCCAGGGAGAGAATACAAAGTTTTTGAATTTCAATAAATTCTCTTAAATTGCTTTTCTATTATAGAAGTGTCACAGTTAAGGAAGGCTGTGTTAAGTTGCGTCAAATTGCCTTTACTGTACTGTTTTCATATTCATTTACATTTGCCCAAGGAGCCAGTGCTCAAAGATATTAGCATCTATCCCTGCTGCGACTACTATTGAATAGAAAATGTTGTTTTGTTTGTGCATTTACACCTCATACCAGCGGAGAGGGGTATGATGGTCAGAAAGCAGCCTTAACAACTGGAAACCAAAACCTGCAGCAGCCATTAGGGACAATAAGGACTCCAGTTAAAGTGAGGTAAATTCAGCTGAGCCAAACTGTAAAGGTGTTCCATTCTTAATATACAGTAAGAAAGGGATAAAAGGCAATCTAAAATTCAACTAGTTTGGCCTAGAAGCCATGCGCACATGGAAGAGTCCATAATTTGTGCAAACATGTCTTTTGTGTAATAATATAGTATACCTTGCCATCTACAGATCCAGGCTATGCCTGACAACCCCTTGCAACTACTGTATACCTGGCTTTATACCTAACTGACATGTGTCAAGTTCTCTGTCATCGTTCTTTTGACATCCTGGCTGAACTGACACAGACTGACGGATGACAGCAGGCTCGTGAGCACTGCAGACCCTCTTTTGTCCATTAAGTAAGTGACATTGGCCTGCCAGGTTGCTTTTGTGTTGTGTGAATTGAGATGAACAAATTATTCTTGTTACTGAAGAGGCCAACTGAGCCATTAATGTTGTTTTTAATAATTCTGAGAAATGGCAGGTATTGAGGAAAGCTGTGGCTGCAGGCTGTGATGGTTAGTTCTCTATAATGAGACAGGTACTCACACTGGAGCTGCTCATTTAAAAATTAAAAGATTTTTTGTCACCGACATCTGTTTTTCCATTGGTAACAGTCACAATTACTGTGAATGGATAATACACGATACTGATGTAATCTAATTGCCCTATTCACATTTCTAGTCCTCTCCACAAATACTGCTAATCCACCTCTGATGTAGACAATATTGCAGAGGGAGGAAGAGCTTTTAATAGTCTCAAAATGGCACTGTGGATCAGCTACCTCACTAGTTTGCTTAAAATCCCCCAGAAAAAAAGGAGTTTCAATCTGAATGGGAAAATGACTTCAACAGCTGTCATAGTCTAATGAGTGCCTCTTCACACAGCATCTAAAACCAGCAACCTGTGAGAGCTATGTGGCGAGGAGAGCTTGTAAAACCCAACAGATTGATCCAATTTATAAAAAGGTATATGTATCCCTTTTAAACATTTTATAACCCTCGTAATATCCTGCTAGTTTTTTGGAACATGTCATTAGCTAATCCTTCTGTGCCAATACCTCTGAACATTTTGGTTTGGAAAGAGACATTCCTCAGCTGGAGTTACTGGCTCTGCAAAGAACAGCCATTTCAGGGTCCAAGGTCACTGTGAAACATCAATTAAATGATTTTCATGAGATCCTTGAGCACATTAAGCCTCTGAAAATCTGTTTCTGTGGGCCCAACAGTGCTACATTTAATATTACAGCAGAGGAAAACAAGACTGTAAACATAAAAGGTGCATATGTGGGTGTTCGAAACTGTTTCTGTAAAGGAAGGAAGATATAGTGCAGTCCATATGTATAAACCGGGATTTCAGTTCATGATAAAGCTAGATGAAGGCCAGGATGAAGGGTGATGTCTATGTTGACCCCCCCTTAAATAGTGTGTTAAATGGCATCCTATAATTCTGCTCACAAGCATCAAACTGCCCCATACAATAATATGATGACATAATCCTCGATGTCTGGGTTTATCTACTTCGTCTCTATCTATATCAAAGATATAGTACAGCAAAGCTGGGCTGTGGGTGTTCTTTTAGGTTGCATTTTCTATCTAAAGCTCAAAATGTGTCTTCAATGCCCATTGACAGAAATGATATGGTCGACCAACTGTTGACATTCAACCACTACTGCAACTGACAATTTCAGCCACTTCTACATTTGAACTTTTTTCTTTTCCACCGGGTCTTTGACACAGTAGAAGTTACGGCAACTTCTACTTTCGACATGCTCCGGCTCCTTTGAAGGACTTGTGTGTGTGCTCATGGATCACATTTTTCAAAACATGTTGAACTTTGGTCTTAAATCTCCAGACTAAAACAAAAACACTCCTTGACAGTTGAGGAAACAAAGTTGAAGTGAGGTCAGTAAACGGTGTGTGACACGAATCAGGAATGAAGTTCTGTCTTTGTAGCAGCTACAAAGGCACACTTAAGTCACACACACACACACACACACACACACACACACACACACACACACACACACACACTTACTTTCCAAAGAAGAGGGTGCATCAGAGTACTTTTTTTTTTTTGGTGATTCCCTTAAGTCCGCACAAACTGAGATGGATTGCTGCTGGGAGCCATGGCAACCAATGGGGCTATTCGCCGTCACTATGGCTGAGGGAGGGAGAAAAGGAGAGAGGGAGTTAATCAACAACACACATTTTCATTCTGCCTTCACTCACTACCAGGCTATACACACACACACACACACAAACATTATTGTACATCCACGTAGCTCAGTAACAAACACTTGTGCTGTGGAGGAAAAGAGGCTCCCAGGGAAGAAACAAACATGTCTCCTGCTTGATAGGAATGGAACATGAATGCACAGTGACACAAACAAATCTAACTTTTAGGCTAACGCTACTGCAAATACTTGGGGGATAAAAAGTGGAAATGATTTTCAAATAGGAACGAATAACATTTGAATTAACAAAAACTAAAAGTTAACCATGTATTCATTCATTCCCAACAGTTTATTCTATCCTATTTTTTCACATGTGACTCGTTTCTCTCATTTCGACAATATGACATCCACTCTATGATGCTGGTAGGGCTGGGCAATATATCGATGTCGTGATATGAGACTAGATATCGTCTTAGATTTTGGATATCGTAATATGACAAGTGTTGTCTTTTCCTGGTTTTAAAGGCTGCATTACAGTAAAGTGATGTCATTTCTGAATTTACCAGACTGTTCTAGCTGTTCTATTATTTGCCTTTACCCACTTAGTCATTATATCCACATTACTGATGATTATTTATAAAAAAAATCTCATTGTGTAAATATTTTGTGAAAGCACCAATTGTCAACCCTGCAATATTGTTGCGGTATCGAGGTATTTGGTCAAAAATGTTGTGATATTTGATTTTCTACCAATCGCCCAGCCCTAGATGCTGGCATGAAAATCCAGCAGATCCAGTCATTAAGTAAATACTGCCAACTTGACTTATCTTTTATTACCTTGTACTTCTTTTTCCATCAATAGTTGATTTGATTCCCTCTCCTAACCTCCTTGTTCTCTAATTGACTTTGGTGTCTCCATGTCAGTGGTTTTCTATTACATTTTGTATTGTTTGTTAAGTTTTATCTATGCCATGTTGTCCATTGAGGCTGCCTTGGTTGTAAAGCACTTTGTGTCAACTTATTTTGTTTTAAATGTGCTTTATAAATAAAGTTGACTTGACTACTGACTATTTTACTCATTTGTAATTACTTCAAACTAGGACTTTAGTGAATGGCCTGTTTCCACTCTACTTCAAGCTGTGCAACTAATAATAATAATAAAAAAAAACTAATAACGTGTGTTCTAGATATGATTGTAGTGATTGTTTGCCACATAGGTCTAGGGTTTAAACTGTGACTCTTGATGTTTGGACATTTTGGAAGTCATCTTACTACTGAAGACAATATCACTGTAACATTGCTCAGTTGCTATGTTACAGTGATAAAACGCTTTATAGTGTTGTAATGTTGAAAATGTAACGTTAGCACACGAGACACAACAACAACAACAACAACAACAACAACTAAAACCATTAAGCTAAATAAGGATGCTACATTAGCTAATTAATCACTCGCTCTCACCTGTTGCTTCCTTTCAGTAGGATTTATCATGGCAGCCTGTTGACGCCACACGCGTCACATAAAACGCCACGTTGTGTTTAAAAACCTCGTCTGGAAAAATTCTGGCTAATTTACCTTTACTTACTTAGCAATTTCTATTCACAAACAATGTTAAAAACTTCCAAACATGTCACTTGAGTTGGAATTCCTTACCGAACTACGCCATCCCCTGGCACATTTGATCAATCACGCCTAGACGTCATCACGGCGCGACAAGGAAGTGCATCTACTAGCTGACAGCTACTACCACTCATGCTACCTCTACGCGCGCCCTTCACTTTACACTACAGTACCTCAACACCTTACAAAAAACTTGTGTTTGTAGTTTTTTAACAGCATTACTCTAATTTTTTTTTATTTTTTATGAAGTGACAGAAACTAACACCAGCAGTGGTTGGGACAAAGAAATAATTTTTGGAGGTTTTAGCGTTTAATTCGGTGAGTGGTCGGTTGAGTTTATACAAGCGAGCTCAGCTAAGGTTACTGTCAGGTTACCTCTTTGTTTGCTGAGTGACAGTTGAAAAGGGATTTATAATCGTATTATGTGTCGTCCTATATCAAACTGAACACTGTGCAGTGGTGTCATGTAGGCTTATATTAGATTTAGATATTGAGGTTAATGGAAGGATGTAAATTCACAGCATACGTGCATTTGTGAGGATGTGTGAGGATAAACAGTAAACTCCTAGGATAAAGTAGCAGAAGTATACAGTAATGAAGGGACTATGGTGTGATATGTCAAAGCATAGGTTGATGCGTTTTTAGTGTAGACTACATCATTGTTCATAATGGGTCTTTTTTTTTTCTTTCTGTTTAGCTGTTCAGCATTCACATAGCAGGAGCTCCATTAATTCCTGTTAACTTACCCAGCCTTTACTTTTTCCTTTAATCTTTCCCAGGATCAGGCAGCGATGACGGCTCCAAACTCTGCAGAAAGGAAGGCCTGCTGGGACGCCAGGGACCAGCTATGGAAATGTCTGGATGACAATGGTGACAAAGCTGCCTCCTGCCACAAGTTCCAGAGCGAGTTTGAGGCAAACTGCCCTGCTCAGTGGGTAAACTATCCCCTCTTTTTTTATCTTTTTGATGCCTGAGTTCTGTATATAATTTACACCGTGATGTGTAAACGATGAACAGTATTTCCAAATTGCCATATCATTCTTCTTGAAAGGTATTATTTTTTTAAATTAGAATAGCCCTCAACTTTTACCATTCAAGCGAGCACACTTCACTCAGGTGAAAGCTGTGTGTAGCCTGAGTGAAATACTGCAGGATCGTTGCTCATCTTTCCCATTTTCCCTGGCAGGTGAAATATTTCACCAAGAGGAGAGACTTCCTGAAATACAAAGAGAAGATGCAGACAGAAGGATTCACACCTGCTGAAGGCCCCCAGCAACCTTCCTAACCACTGGACAGCACACTGACTTTCAGCCTTATTCAGACCATGGCCAGAGGGGCAGGACTTTATTATGGACCTGAACTTCACCTTTGTCATTATTTATTTGTACAGAAATAAAAGCTACACACATTAGCAGCTCCAAGCGGCAGCACGAGCGACCTGTTTGAGCTTATTTGAGCTTCCCTCCTCAGAAATCTGTGACGTCAGCTCATTTTAATCAACCCAGCTGTGTGTGAGAGAGAGAGAGAGATCCACCGACAGTGATTCCAGTTTTCTCAGTTAGATTTCACCTAGTCGGACTCACCGGATGTAGACCGTTGGGATAAAGCCTGCCATTGGCTGCCTATTTCAGCTGTTTTTCTCCTCCTCTTCCGCCATCTGTTTTGTAAGGGCACCGTCGCTGCATTCGGGGCTTAGCACCGCCCACGATGATTGTGATTGGTTTAAAGAAATACAAGCCATCCAGAGCGCTTTGTCCCCTATCGCAGAATGTTAACTCGTTGCAGCGAGACGTTTCTCCAGCGCTGTGGAGATAGGTCTGGCAACGCAAGACTAGATTTTGACCTGGAAATTACACGTAATGTCCCTGTGGAACTTTACTAATGTCACTTGGAATAGTTGTGATCAGTGCAACGCTTACACAGACACAGTACATGCACACACTGGGTCTTATGTCTCGTTCCAACACTGTTCACAATGAACTTTCTGCGATTGTTTTTAGTGAAAGTATCACCTCCTTTCCATCCGTTAGCAGCCGTAGCATTCTGTGTGCAGAAAACGGGGTGGTGTTCTACATCTGCGTAGAGTTTGGGTTGAAGTCTTGATCAATTAAATGACACCAGTGTGATTTACAAATAAATGCCGATCTTTAGTGATTGCTGATGCTTAGCGTTTTAATTCTGGGACAGTGCCTCACTAGGCTAAATCTCAAGTGTGACTGACTTGTGGTGTTTTATGTAAATAAAAAATAATGCATACAATAGTGGTTTTATTGTACATAATTTAGGAATATAACAGCTCATTTGGAAAACAGGCTTTATATTACAAATCTATATGTATTTACAAAAGGAGTGTGGACCCTGCGTCAAAGCTCACGGCCGTAACCCCATCACGCTGCAGGAAACCTTCAGAACAACTGAATACATTACAAAATAAAAGCGTAGGGTTGATTCTGCCCACACTAGGATCTAAACTTGTAATGAAGTGATATAAAAAGAAAAAAAACACAAATTGCATTTAAAATTAGTGTAAAAATATAAAGCAATTTTTTATATATATATATATATATATATATATTTTTTATATAATTTTTTATATAATTTTTTTTTTGCACAGTACAGTGAAGTACAGTTTCACCACCAGGCGGCAGATATTGTGATTGGACAGTTGATTGAACAAACTATTGTACCATACAACCCTGTGCTACCTCACTCCTCTCTCTTCTTTAAAGGCCTTGGATGCTGCATTCAACAAGAACTTTGCAGCGTCCCAAATAAATCGGCATTTCTTTTACATTACGTGCCAGGTGAAATGTCACACCTCCTGGGTGACAGCAAAGACAGACCAAACGTGGTCATCCTGGCGCTTACCATGCTAATGTAACACAATTCATTAAATATACACATTTTTGTGTGAATTACAGGAGCTACTGATTCTTGATAAAAGATGTGTCCTACCTGCTTACTACTGTAAGAGACTTTCATTTTCAAGATTATATTGGCGTAACTCAGGACCTTAGCTAGTAAAAATAAAAAATAAAAAAGAATCAGATTTGATGACTTCATAATCTTAATATGAAGTTTTCACCAAAAAAACAAAGCAAGTAATTAAGGGGAGCACAGTTAAATCCAAATCAAAAGCAGCTGGCTGAATACACAAAATAATGGCAACAGTGTGTCCAACATCTCGAGTCTCTATCTGCGAGATATGGAGGTTAGCATAAAATACACCGTGATATGATTAGATTTCTATACCTTAAATACAGTACAGCTTACATTCTTAATATTGTAATGGTATCAAGTAAAAGCGTATGTCTGAGAAATAGCACAGTAAAAAGCAATTAGACTACTGCTTTCAAAAATGAGGATGACTGAGATTATAGCAAGGCATTAACACTGTCAGTGTTGGAGGTTTGATTCCCACAAGAGACAGTCCATCTAAAAGTGTAATATGACAGCCAATAATGTGGTAGAGGCACTAGTGGTACTGCATGGTGCTTATTCAGTGTTCACAGTATGATGGGGCACAAAATCAGCTTCAGAAACTTTGGTAAAGACATCAGGCAGATATCAAAGCGTGATTTATGCTTCGGCGTTAAATCGACGGCGTGGCTACGTACGTAGGTACGTGGAGACGCGGACCCTACGCCGTAGCCTTGACGTGCACCTCTTGAAAAATGTAACTACACGTCGCGGCGACGCGTGTCACTCAGCCGTGGCTTGGTAGCGTTGCATTCCCCCCCCCCCCGACTCATTTCCTGGTTCTCCTTCTCCATAAACAACCTGAAATCAAGGAGAGGGTTAACCTTTCCTGCTACAGATTTCCCACTTTGGTCAGAAAGAACAGGGGAGACATTTTGTTTCTCCCACTATGACTCTAGAGTCGCTACTCGCTCCGAAGCTAATCGCCGTCACTCTCTGACTAGCTCTACCACACACTCCACACGCGCACACATGCCGGCCCCGCTATTCTCTTAAAGAGATCGACGCACACAACAACGCACAAGTATAAACTTCAGGCCACTTACGTAGGCTACGGCGAAAGCTCTGCGTGGAGCCTCCGCAGAACCATAAATCACGCTTAAGAAGCCTAGATTTCTAAAGTCATGCAGGCAACCGCTAAGAACAATTACAGACAGTGATAAGCTTTCAATTTGTTGCTAAATATACAGTACACAAGCTTTTACCTCTTTAAAAAACAGATCATATCAGGAGATATAAGCATATATGATACTGGGTACATCTTAAAGGTTTGACAGCAAGTAGCTCTATGTATACAGTTCATTATCAGCCATAGCAGAAGCCTCTTTTTACGCATTTATCATGCTTTTAATACAGCAGCCAGCTCTCTCAAAATGTCAAACTCTGCAATGTATGTGGTCTGGTTAAAGAGCAATACATGTAACTGCAGCAGATGTTCAGCAAGCATGCAGTAAAAAGAGGCTTACTTACAATGGTCTCAAATCTAATCCACACAACAAGGCATGATGACGTGGCTCTGAAATAAACTCATCATTGTTTCTATTATAAATCCAAAAAAAACAACTAAATATCATTCTCCTGATCACCACAAATATGTTTGTAGCTTTCAGTGATATCTTCAGTGATCTTTGTTAAGAGATTTTTTTTTTTTTTTTTTTTGTGTTTTGCCGGAGGTCAGAGCTCCACACAGTGGCCACTTCAACAAAGGCATTCTGCATTCCTCGTAACGCTCTCTTGTAGCCCAAAAAATACAACTCTAAATATTACATCTAAGCAACAGGCCACGTTTTTTCGCTCTCTTTTTCTCCTCCTCCTTCTCTCCATCCTTCTTCAGGTCCAGTTTGATTAGTCTAAGAAAGGACTGAACTCTGAGCAAGACCGTCCTCTTGACGTCATTTTCTTGTCGTCTTTCTTTACAGAAACACCGCCCCATCTCTTTCCGTCTTTCAGTGATTCATCCTCCACGCCAGCGGCGGTTATAAGCTCCCGGTGACGTTCCTGGCCACGGCCCAGGCTGGGAACTCAGACAGGTTGAAGAGGGGAACACCCCCACGTGGTGATGGCCAACATCACCACCGCCACGCCGATCAGGTTCACCCCGAAGCCCGCTTTCACCTGGAGGAGAGGGAGAGGGAAAAATAAGGGGCAATATGTAAAAAAAAATTAAATAAAAGCATTCATCTATTTGAAAAATAAATAAATAAGGGGGTTAAGCAAGAGTTAAGAATGAAAAATGTTCATCCTTCTGATTACATAAAACAACTTTGACACATTGTACTTTTGAGCCTTTTGTTGCAGGTGCAGAAAGAACATGTGACTGTGCGCGCGTGTGTGTGTGTGTGTGTGTGTGTGTGTGTGTGTGTGTGTGTGTGTGTGTGCGTGCATGTACCATGTCGCTGATCTTCACGTGGCCGTAACTGAAGACGATGGCGTTGGGGGGGTTCCCCACTGGGAGCATGACCCCGAATGACACGCACATGGTGGACGGGATCAAAGTGTGGAGGGGGTTGATTTGCAGAGTCTCTGACTGGAAGGAGAGAAGTGGGGGAAGAAGGGAGTAAAGAGACAGAGAGAGAATAAAAGGAAGAAGAGACAGAAAGAAAGGGAAAGGAAGACAAAGATAAATGGAGGAGAGGTCAAAGGGTTAACGCGTGTTAAAAACTGCCTTCATAGGCCCATTAACATTCTCAGAACAAGGTGCAACCACACCTCCAGCTGACAAGTGTGATGAACTTGAGTCCTTTAAAAACATTTATAAAACTGATGGTTTTTAGACTCCACATTAGCTCAAGCCTGAAAAGACTACAACTTATTCAAAATTGCACCACAAGTGGCCGGGTTAGCTCAGTTGGTAGAGCGGGCGCACGTATGTGGAGGTTTATTCCTCAATGCAGAAGGTCAAGGGTTTGAGTTTGACCTGTGACAATTTCCTGCATGTCTTCCTCCCTCTCTGTCCCCTTTTATATCTCAGCTTTCCTATCCATTAAAGGCGGAAATGCCCAAAAATAATCTTAAAAAAAATTATTGTCCAGGATTTTAAAGTCCTCTTAATTATCTATAAATCTTTACATGGAGCTGGCCCTAAATATATAAATGTAGATGATATGCTGGAACAATATAACCCTGTGAAATGTCTATGATCTCTGGGGGTGTGGCAGCTAGTGGAGCCCAGGGCCAAATAGAGAAATGGACTTTCAGTCATATGCAGCACAGCGTTGGAACCAACTGCCTGATGGCCTTAGGAATGCCTCCACCATCGCAGTTTTTAAATCCAGATTGAAAACCGGATTGTTCTCCAGCTTTTTGACATGTTTTTTTTGTCTTTTTAGGATTACTTTTCCTTTTTTCTCTTGTCTTCACTCCTTATTTTCTCTCCTCATTTAATTGTTCCTTTCTTCTGTCCTGTTTTCATAGACCATGTTATTTTTTATTTTCTTTATTAACTGTATGCTACCTATTGTTGAATTATTCTGAGGAACCCAACCTGCCAAGCCCCATGAACGTTTTCTGGGTTTCCTTTTTTACTTAATGTCTCGTAAGTGTAGCATTGGTGGGCTAAAATAAAAATAAAAATTAAAAATAAAAACGTATTATTTCTATTTTCTCTGTACAGCACCTTGAATCTACCTCTGTGTATGAAACGTGCTTTATGCTCCCTGCTGACACATGCCCTTTGCTTTCCCTGTGAACAATCTGAGAGAAGAAACCGATAATCCATGTGGATTATTGGCTGATTATTGGCTGAATCAAAGTCAAAGTGCCGATTTTAAAATCGACCCTTATGAAGACGTGTGTGTGCGTGGACAGAGTCACTTCTGCGATTCAGCAAAAACAGCCCTTTGAAAAGAAGATTAGGGATTGTAAAGTAATAGTTTGACATTTTGTGAAATACCACGGAGAGTTGATGACCACTCTCATTTCTGTCTGTTCAATATGAAGCTGCAGCCAGCACTTGTTTATCTTAGCTTAGCATAAAGACTGGAAACAGGGGGAAACAGTTAGCCTGGCTATGTCCGAACAAAACAAAATCCACCTACCGGCACCTAATTAACAAGTTAAATCATGTTTGTTTAATCCCTACGTTAGAGGTGTTGAAATTAATCAAATAATCGATACATCCAATCGTGGACACGGACGATGCTGCATCGACAATCGACCGGGCCATAATCGATTATTTACAATTTAATGTATGCCTGACAACCTTTCTGTTTACATATTCTGGTATGTTTTGCACATTCAGGAAGTGCCATGTGCTCAGTGCTGTAGTTTTATGTATCCAATGTATTTAGTATTAGAGCACTGCAGAATGTTTTGTTTTTGAAGCTTGAAAAGCTTTGAATTAAATATCCTATAAGGCTTTAATAGAAAAATGTATTTGACGCATCGTGATGCATCGTCATGCATCAAGATATCGAATCGAAGACATGATAAACGTAATCGGATCGGATCGGGAGGTCAGTGAAGATTCACACCTCTACCGTACATAGTCTCGCATTGCCAGACCGGACTGGCAATTCCACATATCGTTCCGGGATGGGAGGAAAAACGAGCTCTGGTTTATTGCCATTTCTTTAAACCAATCACAATCGCCTTGGGCGGCGCTAAGCGCCGGACGGAGCCCCGGTGCCTCTGTAAAATAGCCTCGGGAAGGAACTTGTTTTGGTGGAACGTGTGGACGTTCAAAAGTTGTTTTAGCATCATTTTTCCTCTTATTTCACTACTGCTTGCATTGCTCTCAACCGCTGTGTCTTTTCTAATCTATGTGCTCTATGCTCTGTTGTTTTACCTTGTAACCTGGTCTGCTTTGTGCTTTGTTTGGATGCTAACCTTTTTGCCTCTGTGCTGTGTCTTGTTTTGTGCCAAGTCCTGATCTGCTTGTGATGTCTTTTTTTGTTTATTTGCATTTTATTACAGAAGTCATTTTTATATATTTTGTATAATCATGCATTATATTAATTTGCACCGTCCCCTTTTTAAATAAACTGAATTGAATCAATATATTTATATATATTTTTTCTGAGCAGGAGCCTGAGGACCTTGCCATTTGCGTTGTTTTATGCATTGTTCACGTAAAGTACCTGCTTTATCAATGCTTTATCTAAACACACAAGTCTGGATTTTTGTCAGTGCGTCTTTCTCTTTGGTGTCTCATAACTTACAGGGAGGTTAAAAGGCTCTATAAGGGCACTGCCATGAGCTCCTGGACCCTGCAGACCCTTCCAAAACCTAAGCTCAAACCCAATACATCCTCCACATTGTTTGCACACATTTGCCAGGTATAAGAGAACCGGATACTGAGAGTAAGGGTGTGTGAGTGAGTGTGTGTCGTACCAGCGCTGACAGGATGGGCAGGAAGACGGTGAGAGTCGCCGGGTTGGAGGCAAACTCTGTGACTGCTGACACCAGCAGGCAGGCCAGCAGGGTGACGGCCCACGGAGGAAGACCACTCATAGGCTCCAGCTGTCTGCCGATCCATACCGACAGGCCTGACACCTACACACACACACACACACAAACACACACAAAACATGGGAGCCAGTTTCCCTTAGCCTAGTCTCGCATCGCCAGACCTTCCTCCACAGCGCTGCGGAGGAGGGTCTGCATTCCGGAATGGGAGAAAAACGTGCTCTGGTTTATTGGCATTTCTTTAAACCAATCACAATCGTCTTGGACGGCGCTAAGCTCCGGATGGAGCAACGGCGCCTCTGCAAAATAGCCTCGGGAAGGAACTTGTTTCGGTGGAACATTCAAAAGTTGTTTTAGTCGTGCAACAGAAAACTCAGATTGGACAAATAGCCTAGCTAGCTGTCTGGATTTACCCTGCAGAGATCTGAGGAGCAGTTAACCATAGTCCTCAGAAATCCACCGGAGTTTAGAACGCCGACAGAAAGAAAGAGGAAGGTAACAGACATCCGGCCGAAATGAGGGACATCCAGCGGAATTTCCGGCAGCACCGGAGCAATCCTAGAAATGAAATGTCGTGGACATAGACTACCCTTACCCTCATGTTGACCTGAATCTCTGCTGCTTAGACCTCAAGCCTGTCATTCAAATCAAGGTTGTGCAGAGAGACAAAATCAAATCATCTGGACTTCTCATCTGGAAACTCTCCTGAACTTTATGAGATAACCTGAGGCTAATCTTGAAGATCCTAACCCTCAACAGTATTGTCATACAACAACACACACAAAGATATGCATAATACCTTGCAACCAGCAGCCAGTGCATAGCCTCCTCCCACCAGGATGACGATCTCCCATGGCATCAGTCTCTGGAAGTCCTTCCAGGTGATCATGGGGGCCAGCGAGTCATGTGATTCATTATCTGGTCGTCCGGATTAAGACCACAGAAAATATGTCAACACCGCTGGAATGATAATGTGGTAATCTATCGCTAAAATACACAAGTATTAAATTACAGGGCTGGGCTAATAATGCAGCAGGTTATTGTATACATTAAGAATCGACTGCCCCAAAAGTTAGTTTAGAGTATTTTTACATCCATGGTGAAAAGGCATACATTTCTGGATTTTATGAATCGATATCCAATCACTCAATCGGTTTTAATTGGAGAATCAAGTATTTTAACCCAGCCCTATTAAATAATCTATGTTATCTAATATTATAGTGTTTCTTTCCTAAAATATTCTGAATTTCAAAAACTGTAGTGTATATGTACGATAGCGACATTTTACAGATAACTTCCGATTGATTTCCCAGGAAGTTTCCAGAAAACAACTATGTAATTTGGTACTAATCATAGGCAAAATAGGAATTATTCAAATAAGAAGAAGTTAATATTATTCTATTGTTCATTTATTATTGGAAATTATTGGTCATTTAAAAATGTTGTCCAAAATGTGTTTACCTCTCTGTGTGTTTCACATGGTAAAGACAAATGGCTTGCAGCTGTTTGCATGCCTGAACTACATCTTATAGTGTTATGGTGTTCAGAGGTCAGTGGGCCGACAAGTGTCAGCACTAAAACATCAGCATTGAGCAGCACAGCGAAATACAAATACAATACGGACTTCTCCAGTGTCCAACGGTTGCACAACTGTGGAAAGCACAGGTGGCTGAAGTTGAAGTGAAGGGTTTCTCTGAGCCGCTTCAGCATACGGGCAATATATCAACCTGCACAGGCTGGTAACACACCGACACTGTGTACGGCTGTCTAACACTGTCACACATTTAATGATTACGAGCATATTACAATGGTTGTGACTGACAGATGAATTGAGTTGGACAAAGAAGGGGGTGGGGGACAGTGCGCGGTCACGAAAGGCTTGTATCATGTCGACAGTTTTGTTGTCATTACTTAGAATTCCTCATGGGGGCGACAGAAACTACGCACTATAGCTTTAAGTGATCATCAAAACAGTTGGCGATTCATTTAATAGTTGACAACCAAGGGGGTAAGCGAGCATCCGGAAAGCGTAGCTCCTACGGGGAGATTCTGAGGCTAACGAGCCATCACCTTCCGCTAGCATTCCATTGACTCCCATTCATTTTGGCGCCACTTTGACAGCGGATACCTTTACATCTGAAGTGTTTAAATACTCTATTTGTCCGTTGTTTATTTCTAAAGAAACACGACAATGTATAAAAGGCTCCATTACCTTGTACCTCACGCTACGGCTCCGTAGCAGACGTTTTTGCAAAAATAGGCTAATGACTGTGTCATAACCACGCGACTTTCTGTCGCACAGTAGAGAAATTACCGTACAGTACAGGAGAAGCTCGCAGGCAATCGGGGGGACGTGGAGGCATACAGTCAAGGGAGAAGCCCATAGAGCAGGGGTCATCAACATTTTTCCAAGGGCCAGAATGTTTCTAAGCAGACACTCCGGGGGCCCGACTTACAAATAAAGAAAATAAAATGAATTTATACCTAATACGCCTATTCTTGTTTGAAATTTTCACTTTCTTACTGAATTAATGCTATATTTAATTTTTTTTACATGTATTAGCGTGAGCAAACTCCTAAAAAACATGGAAACTCCATAATGATAACTAGCTCTTTAAGTAGAAAAAGATCTTAGACTTAGGGGGCAGTTCACTGAGGAGTGATGGTTAAAGTCTGTGATTAGGGAAACATGGTAGTAGTGTGCAGCGTCCTGATTGGTGGAAAATGCTTGCAGAAAGAAATGGCTGTTGTCAGGTAATGGTGAATGATGAATGGACTGATAAGCAGGCTATGCATTCGTCATGTATGCCCCATTTGCAATGAAACGATGCTGTTGCAAAATAATACAACCAGCATCATCATCAACAATGAAGAACGCGAACATAACGATCGCGTCATTCACGTGCATATTAAGTAGCCACATGCATCTGTTGTGGTCTTATAATACATCCATAGGTTTACCGCTCCAGCGGAGAGGATGGCTCGTTCAGCCAGCAGTTACATTTATAAGAATTTGTCCAAATTTCAAGACTAAACGCTTTGGCGGGCCGGATGTGGCCCAGGGGCCGCCAGTTGACCGTTGGCGAGTCCATGAAAGCATCGGACCAAAATATTTCAGCAACACTTTGGAATGTTGGAATGGAATGGAAATACCTCGGTATGTGGCAAGTGAATTCATATGAAGTAACATTTATCCACGAACAAACTGATTTCTCTTGGCACAGCTACCAGAAGACATAACTTTCAAACAGGTTGCTCACGTCACATCTACGTCGTCAAGCTCAGTTTGAGGCTGCGCAGTAACGCTCAGCCATCACCATAAAAAACTGCTTCTTTCTTTCACTGTCTATGTTGACAACTAGTCGATTAATCGTACATATTTTTTTATTAACCCAAACCTAAATACTTTTGTGTTTCCATAGTTTGAATACATCTTCTTTGAGTATCAGATAATTTCAGTAGACTACATTAAACACAATGTGATGTTCGGACCATCCCAGTAAATATATTGGTTGGTAATTGAGGATGATTTGCAGTGCTGAAAAACTTCATGGACCCCTTTACATTGTCCGATAAGTTAAAAACCCACCGGTCCAGTAGATATACCAAATATACTGTAGTAGAGCCAGCAATCTTGGGAATTATTTATTAATATTTATGTATTTTAAGACGTTTTTTAAACTACAGTTACGGTGGGGCAGCTCGGTTGGAAACTTAAGACAGTTCTATTTTTCAAATCTCCAGTTAGCTTTTTAGCACTGACTTTGGGATTTACATGAATGCTGCAATCAGTCTGGGACAGGTCCGAGCCGGACCCTCGTCGAAAAAAAATACACTTGCCAAAGGGCTAAACAATTTTTCTGGGGGAAACAATGAGAGCTATACCAAAAACTGTCAGCTGGATGAGTGCATGGTCCTCACCTGTGTTCCTGAAACTGGAGGAGGAGGAAGCGGCGGAGGAGAAGGGTCGCCTGGCAGGGATGAGGAAGAGCAGGAAGCCCAGAAGGACCGACACTGTCGCATCGGTCCTGTAGCCTTTCCTGAGAAGGAAAACACACACACACACACACATGCATATATATATATATATATATATATATATATATATATATATATATATATATATATATATATATATATATCTGGTTGCGTCCGAAATTCCATAGTAACATGCTATTTAGTATGTCTGAAATGTTAGTATGAAACCATTAGAACATGAACAGCATACTATTTATTACTATTATTATACGCTTTGATTTACATTTCTACATATACAAATCTGTGACTTTGTCACCTGTGCACTGTTGGTCTAGCTGCATTCCTTTTTTATTACTTTAAGCATTATCTGGCGATGTCGCTAGAGCGGAGGTCAGCAGGAGTTACCATGGTTACGCGTCTCTAACGATAGTATACGTATTGAGTATAGCGCATAGTATGCGATTTCGGATGCAGCCTCTTTCTGTGTGACAGTGTGTGTCTCAACAATAACATTTGGTAGCGATGACAAAACCATTTGTGGTGTGTCGACTCGCAAGAGCACTTACTTCTCAAAAAGAGATGTCCAGCCGGGCACGAAACCAGGCTCTCTGGTGAACCACAGCACAGTCATCAGGATGAAGAAAACACCGGTCACCACCTCTGGGTAGCTGGGACACACACACACACACACACACACACACACACACACACACACAGAAACCACAAAAGCAAAGGAGCAACAATTACATGAGTGATAACTCGATTGTGCAACAATGTAATGTCTAGGTATGTGAGTAAGAGTAAGACACACAAATACGCCCAGGCTACTGCCAAGAGTTTCACATTGTTTATTGGGAATTTAAAACTTGTCTTTATATCTTTGAATGGTATGTGGAACTGGACATTTTTTGCAGTGTTTAAAATTCCGTACGAGAAATTACCGCCATGACCCTGATGTAAATATTCCAAAGATTTCCCATGAATTTATGTAGCTAAATGTTGTTTTTCAGTCACAGGAATTGCCCAAATTCCTATAAATATAGCATCAAAAAATTCTAGTGACATCCAGTCAGGAAAGCTAGGACTAAGAAAACACACACACACACACACACACACACACACACACACAGAAACGCTTGTACACACCTGATGGGTCCCAGTTTGGTGTACTCCTCTTGGATCCTCCTCTCTGAAAGCATCTCTCTCCTGGTTTTGCGTTTCTTACTCAACGAGCATGTCTCCCTGAAGCTGAACACACACACACACACACACACACACACACACACAACAACAACAACAGCATTAACCACACGGCGACCTGACACACTTGCTCGGTTTTTCCCAACCTGCAGCCGCAGGACACCTAAAGGCGCCGTGGCTCAACGGCAGACAGAGGGATTATCATGAGTCTATAATGATAAGATACACTACAGTACTTCTGCCCAGCAGGTACTGTGGGGTATGCACACCAACATAATCGCACAGTGCAGTACGACACAAACTGTAAAATACACACCCAAACACACACTCACTTGCAGCCGAGGAAGAGGAAGTGCAGCCATAGCCAGGTGAGGACCAGCATGATGATGGCGATGGGGAAGCTGAAGATGAACCACGTGCCAAAGTTTATCACCTTTGCATCTGGATAGCGACTGAAGAGACAAAGACGGAGATACAGAGTTACTTGCGCGCGTGTGTAGGTTATTTTATACAACGTTGGCTGGAAATGAGCTTTGCAGTCGGGAAGGAAGAGGGCTGATAGGATATGTGGTCTTAATTTAGAGGAACAGTAGCACTGACATTAGCACAGGGGCCACCAATCCCCTCCAACAGGGTCCACCACTAAGTAACTGTCCCATTGATTTGATATGGTAATGTGCGATATATTGCTGTTTAAAATACTACTTGTACTTACCTTGTATTTATCTATTATGTTTTAATAATAATAATAATAATAATAATTATGTTTTTTGTGTTGAATTGTATATGTGTATCCTTTATGTACGTATGTATTTTTGTGTCAGCCCTAGGAAAGTGTTTATTTAAAATGCGTCTGAATAATCCTATAATGGATGGGCCGTGAAAGTGGCCAGACACGAAAATATAACACGTTTTAAAGGCTGAACCTTGTGACCACTGACAGCACTTGTACTGATAAGAATTGAAGCTAATCTGGGTTAAAAATAACCATTTGTCCCCCATCAACCACCTACCTTGACCTCTGGTCTCTGGTCAGTTTGCTTTGACTGACAGCTCTCTGCTTATTGACTCGCCACACTGATACGGGGTGAGTCAGTAGTCCAAAAAAATTCTTTGGATTCCAGCTTCTTAAATGTGAATACTGTTCTACTTTCTTCACTCCTCTGTGACAGTAAACTGAATATCTTTGAGTTGTGGAAAAAACAAGACATTTGAGGACGGCTTTGGAAAACACTGATTGACATTTTTCACCGTTTTCTGTCATTTTAGAGACCAAACAACTAAAGAGAAGATTAATCGACTGAATGAAAATAATCGTTAGTTGCAGCCCTGCAGTTTAGTGTCGTGTAGTGCCATCCCAACCCAATGAGGCATTTATCTCCCGCTGAAGCTGTCAAGTTAGGGTTATGCAAAAATAGTAATGGCGCCATAACGGATGCTCACCTAAATCTTGTTGTTTTTTAAGTCCAGTCTATCTCTTTTTGGGGAAAGGCTATCTGCGGGGGTATGTGTTTATCGGTAAGTTGTCTGTCTGTGTGTGTGTGTGGCCCTATGGCTTGTTTTCCGCTGACCTTCAAAAGGAGACGGTCCCTGAAAACAACATTCCCACAACATGTGGCTGCTTCGACTCCCTCAACTTCCAGAGACAGACATACATTTATACTTGAAGATGGGACAGGTTTAGTGACGGAGTGTGGCCCCTGACCTGTGACCTAGGACTGGCCTGATGTTGCCCAAGTTTTCCCCTCGTCTCATCTTACCAACAACATGGCGTTATTGGACAATGGAATTTGGATGTACTGTAGCGATGGTTGCTGTCAAAATACTTTTGACTGTAGCACCTCCTCCTTTTTCTTATGCTAAACAGCTATTTTGTAAATAGTTTTTTTCTGTATTTACTGTTTAATGTCTAATATATATGTTTGTTTGTTTATGTATGCACCAACCACCAAGGCAAATTCCACGCAAGTGTAACTTACTGTGGCAATATAAACCCTTTTCTGGTTCTGATTCTATCAGTGTCAAAACATGAGAAAAGATGCTCTGTACTTTAAAATGAATACATGAGGAGAGAGGTTGGCCATAAACATTGCTCATATAAATGACTGTGTGTCAGCGGTTCAGTACTACCACTGCCCAAATGTTTGTGTGTTCCCTCGACAGTTCCACTTGATGGACAGCAGGAGCCACAAAGATCACTGACATGTGGACACACAGCATCAAAGTCCCTGTCAGTGTGAGGCACAGTCAGAAATGTTTGCACAGATGAAAGTCACGCTTGTTATTTTTGGTTGTATAAAGAAAAGAGAACCACGGTAGGGGGTCAGAACCAACCTGGTGCAGAGAGTACCAGTGGTCATTCATCTTCAGTGCACTTTTACATCATGTGATATACTGTACATCACAATACTGCACTAAGTGCAACTTGCACAAACATAGGTTCTACTTACATCTATAAATAAATACTATTTAAGTAGGTTGTACGTTTTTATTGGCCACCTGAATCTACGTTTCTACATTCTTACCTTTGTATTTTTTTATCTTTATTTTTTGAATATCTGTTCTTGTATTCTATCCTATTTATTTTTTCTTGTATACTGTGTATGTGTGCTGCTGTGTGTCTGATATTATGCTGCTGTAGCACTGAAATATCCCAATTATGGAAGTAAAGTCTATCTAATCTAATCTAAATCTAAATCTAATCTTGAAGCTCTAACAGAGCCAAGCTGTGCAGGTGATAATGTGTGTTTGCTCAGACATGCCTCGCTGAGCTCTCTGCTGTTTGGATAATAAGCAGGGTAAAGGTGACATTTAGAAATGATGATCGTGTGTGAACTCCTTTCAATAAACCTCAGCGATCCATCGCCTTCAATTACTTAGTTTTACATGATTTATATGGAAGAAAGCACACACAAAAACCTGACGACACTGAAAGTGTTCAATGACAATAAAGCAATACCACATAACCAGTGATGTAGCACTAGTTTTAAGTACAACATTAGGTAAATGATGGTCTACAAGCTACAGCAACTGATATAAGTAAGAAGCTTTGATGATTTTAATCATTGCATACAACTGTAAATATGTATCAACAAAGATTAACGTCACCTTTAGTCCTCATCACTTTTGAAAAGTTGTCAAAAATGGTCTCAAAACTTTGAACACAGAAAACACAGATATGTGGAATGTTTTGAATGTGCAAAAAGTTTTGAACATGCGCAGGAATCTTTCTGGAACACATATGACCTATTAAATACCAGGGGTTCATAAATGAATTAAAATGCATAAATGTGTCACTGAAGAGGTTACTTCCCCAAACAAAAGAGGGAGAAAAAGAGAGGAGGGAAAAGAAGATCTACAACGCCTACATGCGTCTGTTGACTCAGCAGAGATAACATGAAATGAGAAATGATGATTTTGTTGAACTTCATTTGAAAGCAACAAAATAAAAGATTAACGTCAAGCCCAAAAATGTGGAAAATGCACAAAAGGCATAGCATAAAAGGAAATTTACTGAGCATGCAACATGTGATCGCTTGACCTTGTTGTACTAGTATGGACTTGTTGCAGAGGACTTGAACTGACTTAATATTCACTGCTTGGAATGATTGCTGTTTCTGGTAACATCTCACACACACACACACACACACAAAACCTGACCTTTGTCCAACAAGCTGCAACATGAAGGAGGCCATTCTACCAGACTTAGTGCTGTGGCTGGAGGAAATTGGCTCTGCCAGGACTGTAAGGGCTGATTAGTTTGATCTCAGACCCTGCAACCCCCCCAGACACTGAGTTAACATGAACTGTCCCAGTCTGACCAGCACAGCAGCCAAGAAACCAACCAAGCTGTTAATATGCTTGAGTTGAGATCAGTGTCATCTGGATCAAGTCAAGTCAAGTTGAGTCTTTAGTTAAGGCAAGTCAAGTCACTTTTTTTTTTTTTTTTTTTTACACCCAAGATAAAGCACTCTCACCTGTAGTATCCAGTCTTTATAAAGAGAAAAGACAAGGTATTAGTAGCCCATCTCATAAAATGATTGGCTAGTCTGTATAAAGTACATACATACTTGATAGTTAGACAGAAACGTGACAACATTAAACAATACTATTTTATATTGAACATCTAACATTCAAACTTATGATACATAATACATACCAGTCATCCGATCCGAGTCATCATGCCTCAAGTCAAGTCTCAAGTCATTTATTTTTTGTCAAGTCATCAAAAAGGTGACTCGAGTCGACTCGAGTCCAAGTCACCAAGTCTCAAGTCTACATCTCTGGTTGAGATGCTGTCTACAGGAGCTAACACCAGACAAAAACACCTGTCTGATACCAGGTTTTAAAGCTGCATTAATATATACTCAGTGGATGGTGGATGCTTGTCAGCCCAGAAGGTTGGTAACTGAGCTCATGGGTACCTACGTGTTAAACTGCTCGGCAAAGATGAGGTTGGTTGAGGTGCCGGTGATGGTGATGAGGCCACCGATTGTCGCAGCGTAGGTGATGCTGAGCGACAGGCATTTACAGATCATATGATCCCTCTTGGTGGGATACTGGGAGTCTCTCCTGGCCCTCACCCGCTTCACATTTGGGATTTCCACCGCAACCTGAGAGAGAGTAAGGAGAATATTGCAAATGTATGGAAAATGTTACTGACATGGATTGGCTGTAACTGGTCAGGGATTAGGGAGTGTTACGGTCACACATCCACCTGTAGGTCAGGGGTGTCAAACATCCAGCCCCAGGGCCATAACCGGCCCGCCAAAGGGTCTAATCCGGCGCACTGGAGGACTGAGACATAATGTATTGTTGGAATTGCACTAATTTTTCTTATGATATCTCAGGCTGTTCATCATCGGTCGTAAATAGATTGTTCATTATGTACCTGTACCCGGTTATTATGCAAAGGCAAACTGGTGTGGCCCACTTGAGATCAAATTGGGCTGTTTATGGCCCTTGGGATAAAATGAGTTTGATAGGTGTCCTGTGTGTGTGTTTCTCACCTGTGGCAGGTATCCGTTGGTGTCCCTGGTGAACTCCTGGTTATAGGTTACCTTCAGACCCAAACCATTCACCTCCCCAGTCTGCACCTGAGGACAAGAACAAGAGACTCAGAGAGAAATACTTCACTTACGTTATAGAATTGCTAATAATGTGACTTCTGTTTACTTGGCGAAAAAGCCTTTGTGGCTCTCACCTCACTCAGTGTGGAGAGCTCCTGCTTACTGCAGTCGCTGCTGGAGGGAGGAGAGAAGAGAAAATGAAGACTTCACAATGACTTACGATGTTAAATAAGATTGGGGTTACTATTAATGCTGGCGATAATCAAATGCAGGAGCGAAATTTAAAATGTACTTTGTACTAAGTGGTCAAAACAAGAGAAATAACACAAAAGTGGCATGGACTGTGGTACATACTGGGAATCACTGGTAACTGCAATTGGGAAGAAAAAAAGAAAAATTGTAGAAAAATCACTAATATTTACCTCACACCCAGTGAACAGAAAATATGCACACACACGCACACGCACACGCACACACACACACACACACACACACACACCTACCTGTCGTTGCGATAGAGCAACTCTAGCTGGTTTTTGTCCAGGTTCTCTTCTTTGTCTGAAACAGCTGCAGACCACAACATTCATCACCAGCGTATAATGGGAGATGGAACTTTGAAAGTGTTCTGTTAACAAGCGTACAGCCCAGGTCAGACCAAAGATTAGTTTTTTTTGTAGCTGGATATATCATTTTTTGCGTCCAGATATGAATGTGGACAACGTTAGTGATGGTCTGATGCTTGCTACAGTTGCATTTGTAGTGATGAATCGGCGAAAACGTTTTATTTATGGGATCCATGCTTAGTTCTAACGCCGCTCCCTCTCTTCAGTCACTCTCTAGCTCGCTTAACCACATTACCGTGCTCGTGGGCAGTCATTGAGCCTCTATCAACTCAACCACTTGACAGTTTGTAACATAGAAATAAAATGGATTATGGATCATTTTATTTCTATAGTTTGTAGCTGACTTTACAAGCTGACTTCTCCATTACGTTCTAAAACCAGCCTCTGGAGACTTGACCAGCTGAGTCGCAGGCGCCACCATCAGCTGGTTTGACGTTCTAAAACGGTGCTTAATTGTTCTGCTACAGTTGGTTCCACAATCTTCAGTTTTCTTAACACATCACATATTTTAGACTTTGAGTTTGCTTAAAGTGCTCATATTATGCTCATTTTCAGGTTCATAATTGTATTTAGAGGTTGTACCAGAATAGGTTTATGTGATTACATTTTCAGAAAACACCATATATTTGTTGTGCTGCACATTGCTGCAGCTCCTCTTTTCACCCTGTGTGTTGAGCTCTCTGTTTTAGCTACAGAGTGAGACATCTCACTTCTGTTCCATCTTTGTTGGGAGTCGCACATGTGCAGTAAGTACTGCTAGCCAGTCAGAAGCAGAGTATGAGGGAGTGCCATGCTAGCAGCTAGGCGAGCATTATAACGTGTGTTACAAAGTGACCACGTTTGTCTCTGAAGTAAAGGCTGGACTACAACAGAGCTGTTTGGAGCAGTTTGTGAACAGTGTTTTCTGTTGGAGATGGTAACTCCCTTTGGGGTGGACTTTGGGCTTTTTCACTTTTTAAACCTATAACGTGCACAAAAAAGATATATAACACGATAAAGGAAAGGGGAAAAGCCAAAAAGCATAATATGAGCACCTCACTTCACCCCAGTTATCCATCTACACATTCAAGTGTGGTTTTTGCTGCAAGTATTTCTATCAACATCTGTTTTTGTTTTTTGCTACAAAGCTTTTATAGTTCAGTGACCGCCCCCCTGTAGTCACGGAGCCAGACGTACCGCTGTCGTCCTCAGGGGCCTCAGCGGTCTCCGAGTCTATGTGGCCGTTGGCCAGGCCGGTGCAGATCAGCTGCTGCAGGACCGCCTCGGCTATGGGCATCACCATGGCTGTGGTGGACGTGTTGCTGAGCCACATGGACAGAAACACGGTGCAGCACATGAAGCCCAGCACCAACCTGGAGGAAAGACAGGGACATCCAATGATGTGTTTGTGTGTGTGTGTGTGTGTGTGTGTGTGTGTGTGTGTGTGTGTGTGTGTGTGTGTGTGTGTGTGTGTGTGTGTGTGTGTGTGTGTGTGTGTGTGTGTGTGTGTCTGTGTCTATGTCTCAGTGTGTGTTTTTACATTTCTATCTGTGGGACAACCAGCAAGGGCTGGGCAATATATCCATATTATATGGATATATGAAGCTAGATATCGTCTTATATTTTGGATATTGTAATATCGTCCCATATATATATATATATGACATAAGTGCTGTCTTCTCCGGGTTTTAAAGGCTGCATTACAGTAAAGTGATGTCATTTTCTGAACTTACCAGACTGTTCTAGCTGTTCTATTATTTGCCTTTACCAACTTAGTCATTATATCCACATTACTGACGATTATTTATCAAAACTCTCATTATGTAAATATTTTGTGAAAGCACCAATAGTCAACCCTACAATTTCACCGCAATATTGACGTATTTGGTCAAAATGATCTTGATATTTGATTTTCTCCATATCGCCCAGCTCTACAACCAGCTAGACCTTCCAGAGGCTATTTTGCGGTGGCGCCGAGGCTCTGTCTGGCGTTTAGCGCCGCCCAAGACAATTGTGATTGGTTTAAAGAAATGCCAATTAACCAGAGCACGTTTTTCTCTCATCCCAGAATGCTGTGTGGACTAGCCAGACCCTTCTCCACAGCGCTGTGGAGCAAGGTCTGGCAATGCAAGACTAGGTTAGTCTTAGTTGAGAGTATAACAGCTCCTGTGTGAAAGTGTGTGTGTGCTACTCACATGCCAGGCTTGGCCCCTGCGATCATCACCATGCGCAGAGCGATGCGTTTGTGCAGGTTCCACTTCTCTATAGAGGCTGCCAGGCAGATGACTCCCATCAGCAGCAGAGTGGTGTCTTTGCAGTACTCTGCTGCCACCTTATCACACACAAAGAGGCACATTTCAAAATAAAAGCTTATTGAATTTTGAAACACGTGTGTACACACAGTGTACAGTTCCGAACTTACAGAAGTGTACTTCGACCACTCAAATCTACACTGAGGTACAGGGGATGGAAACCAAAATGCAAACAGACAAACAGGAACAGAAGTCAAAAGAAAGAAAAGGGGGGAAAAAAAAAAACGTACGTAACGGAAAGTACATTTCAAAAATGAAAAAACTAATTACTGCCTAACCGATTCAATTCAAGGTAATTTAATCGTTTCACATTAGGCACATTATGAGGTCTGCTAACCTCTGCTAGCTCCATACCTTTGAGAAACAACAAAAAAAAACGGTCCCCAAACATTCTCAATAAAGTCTTGCTTCTCTCTTTCTACATACGTTTTATTTTCCTGAGCAAAAGTTATTAACATTTGCCAAACCCAATATGTAACACTTTACATGACAAAATAATGCAATTGATTTTTATAGCGTGCAAAAGACACATATCTATCATTATGTTCACTTTTGGTGTACTTGTGATCTTCAGGGTCAAGGATCTTCAAATAAAATGAGCTGGGTTCATCAAAAGATCTTTTGAGATAATCTTTTCTATTTTTATTTATTTATTTTATTTTTCCTCCCAAAAAAAAATATTTAACCCTCCTGTTTTCAAAAAGCTTGTATCAGAAAATTTTGGGATTCTTTCATCCACATTATTGTCCAAAAAAAAAAAATAACGTGGATGGTTCCGTAAAATAAATGATGAGTTTGCTACTTTCATTGGATTTGGGCGTTTTATACAATTTTATATTATATATTTTTATTTAAAAAAAATGAAGAACAATCAAAAAATTAACAAAATGTCTAGAATTAAAAAGTGGGGGAAAAAGAACAAAACGTTAACGCAAAAAACCCGACAAAAACATTGGAAAAAGTGACAAAACGTCGGGAAAAGTGAGAAAAAGTGTCGACCAATTTTTTGTTTTCAATTTTGACCCAGAAAAACAACGGCTCTACGGGAAGACAACACAACTTTTACAATTTGGTCGATGGGCACAAGAAAAAAAGAAAATCTAGGGAAATAAAGAGCATGAGACCTGGGGAGACAGGAAGGAACATTTGGGGCCTTTTGCTTTTCCCTCCTTTACCCACTTCCCCAATTCCCCCTCCTTGGTTTGGATCAACACTTACAGTTTGCCATTTGTTCTTTTTAATCTGCTCTACTTCTCACCCGCAGGGTTCACGGCTTCACAGTGTTGTATAAGCCCGCGTCTCCTCACCTCTCACCTAAAACCTGCTGCACTTTCGCCTGTTTTTTGCGCATGGCTCCTTCCCTCGTTCTGTCATTTCCATGCATTCAAAGGAGAGGAAAGAAACTACATAGGATGCAGGGTAATGAAAGCTCAGCGCAAATTCTTTCAGGAAGACGTCAATAACCTAATCGCTACTTTTTCTTCTTAAATCAAATCAGCTGTTTAGAGGCGCTACTTCTAGTTAAACCAATCAGACTTGGCCATGAAATTCAAGGACCAATCACAGCATTACAACGCTGCTTTAAATCTGTTCTCTCCCTGTGCTGTCAGCTGTCGTTTCAGGCAAAGTGCTCAACCCTCCACCTCCCCTGCCGCCTCCGGTCATCGTTTTTTCTTCCGGCTGACCGCTCCGTTGCCTCTTCGGTCTGGTCTCCGGACTCCTTCTCCCCCGCCACCAGTGTCTAGACTCCATCGGGGGTTATGTCCTGTTCTCTACCCCTTTAAAATATTATTAATACGATGGAGTTTAATCTCCAAAGACTCTGTACATTTTATTATGCAGTTGTAAAATAAATCTTTTTTGCATATCTGCAAACGAAGTCTCTCCTGATTGATATGCTTTTAACTCTCCTCCTCCCTTCATAAAAACTAAAAATGAAATGGTAAAATCAACTGAATGAGCAACTTTCTAGACTTTCCTAATTTCTGACACACGAGGTCACATGATACACAGCCATCTTCTAAGCATATATAAACTGGGAACTATATTCTCAGAAAGGCGAAGCAGTGCTACTTCTGCTACTTGGGCGGAGTGATATGCTTGCAGCACCTGAGAAGCCCCGAGCAGAGAGTAGCAATGCTTCGCCTTTCTGAGAATATAGTTCCCAGTTTATATTAGAGATGGCCTGATACCGATACTGATACCTGAACTTGCGTATCGGCCGATACCGAGTACCGATTCGATACCAGTGTGTCATATATTTTATTATGTTTTAACAACTGTATACTACTATCCCTGTATGGATGTGATATTATTTCTATCTTTGTTGTCGGTCTGGCTCAGGTTAAACTCTGAATAAACACAAACAATGAACGCCCCAAAACTTTCTTTTATTCTCCAGTTTGACAGTCAGTTATAACGGAAAAAGAACATAAATAAACTACTTTAACGTATTTTTTCTTTAGGGCTTTCTTACGTGGTATCGGATCGGTGCATAAACTCCAGTACTTCCCGATACCGATACCAGCGTTTTAGGCAGTATCGGAACATCTCTAGTTTATATACGGTTAGAAGATGGCTGTGTCTCATGTGACCTTGTTATTTGTACACGCTGTGACTATACAAATCACAACATGTAAATAGGAACATGTTGGCGTTATTTTGTCACTTACTGGGAGCAGTAGGCTAGATGGAACCGATTATCTTCAGGATCCGTGCTAGGCTAAGGTACCGGTGGAGCCATCGGACAGAGTTAACACGCACGGAGATGAGAAGGGTATGTATGGACTTATCTAACTCTGGGGGATACGGTGAATAAGCTAAAGTCCCAATAAATCGGCGTGTTCCTTTAACCAGATTAAATATGGGCCTACATTTGTGAGTGAACACTTAGGATGAGTGGCAGCAGATTAAGAGAACATTTCTACAGTTAAATTACCAGCATTAAAAACAGCCAATATGATCAAGTGTTAATCATTCACGTCAAGAACTTTAGTTGCACGTGTAGTAATGTGCATTCTGCCAGTACTAACTTGTGGGTTCATTATGGAAAGTGGGGGGTTTTAGGTGAGGACTGGGTGTACGGTAATAAACTAATAATGTTGCATAAAGCTCGCTGCTGGCTTATTTACAGAACACCAACACAAGAGGCTTACAGCAGTGTTAACAGGCAGCTTTGTCACTGTGTGTCAATGTGTTTTGGTCAAATAAAGCGTACAGTTCACTTTTTATGTAATGGCTGATAAGAAAGGATAAGAACACCTGTCATCAATCAGTCCAACCAATCAAATCTTACCAGGATGCAGGCTCTGCGTTGGGTATGATGATTGGTTAAGTGTTTGAATGTATCAATGAGACGCATCAATGGGATAATGATGATGATGATGAGTACCAAGCTAATGGGTTTTTTCCCCATAGAGTCATGGCTGATATAACCTTTACAGCTGAGTGGCGCGTCTGCTTTACACTGACACATAGAACAATAAGTACCACTGCATTGTAAAACCCTCATGGAAACGTATATGCATGCTCACATGCAGGTGGGTCTGAGTTCTTGAAATATACTTGGTTCAGAGCACAGAAAGGCCTTTCACACATTTTCTTCCTGATCTGGACTTACTGTGCATTCGCATATACAGCAATCTTATCAGCTGACTCTTACTACCAGCACAGTAACACGCTGTCCCAACCGGATATCGCAACATGGCCCATTCCCTGTTAAGCCCTACATGGTTTAGCCCTAATACTCTCACTTTTCCCTCTTTAGAGTGACAAAGGTTGACACACTGGAAGGCCCTGTTCAGACCTGGCATTAATATGCATTCTGAGTGATCCCATCCTAAGCAGTACAAGCACAGCTGTGAATGCACCAAAGACGCATTGAAGACGCATTGAGATCCGATCGCTCGGACCCCATTCTGAGGGGGTCTAGGCCGCATATGGCCACATTCCTTTAGCAGTGTGTACGCGAACATGTCTTAAGCCACATTGACGGATTGCCTCCTCACCTGACATCCTCTGCGTATGCGGAAGTGCGTACTCATTCGCTGGCTTTGTCTACGACGCCTGAACTTTTAGAAAAGCCTATGGAGATATTTTACAAGTGTGTCTTCTACATCTTGGGCGATTTGGCTTGCCCTGAACACGCCAAGAAATAAATTCCTTCTCTGTTGTTTTGATTTCTTCAGTAGCGTGGCATGACTTGGAGCTACGGCCCTATCAAGTAGGTATCTCTGTGTATTTTGGCCGTTTTTAAATTATAGTATTTTATTAAGTATTTTTATTATCATACTGTCGGTGATGTATTGATGCTTTTTGTTCCAGTGGTCATCACAGATCCGGAATAGGCATGGGCCGGAATGAGATTCTGACGGTATGATAACCATGAGCAAAAACATCACGGTTTCACGGTATTACGGTATTGCAATTACATCTTTAAAATGTATTCGTTTAATTTAAATGTCTGGGTAAAAAAAATGTTTTCCCATTGAACACAATGTATTTTATTTTAAACACTCTAGCAGCACACTGGCAGAGGAGACGGATTACTAAACTGCAGTTTCTCTATTTGACCACTCAAAAAAACAGCTCATACCTTAGGAACGGTAATTGTTAGTGGTTTTGAAACCTTGACTTTTTCAAACCGCGGTATACCTTGAAACCGGTAACCAGCCCATGCCTACTCTGGAACCTGCCCGCCCGCCTGCTGTCGTGAAGCCCAGAGATCCACGGGAACCACTGGTAGACAATAACCATGTACTTTTAGGTTCATAAAATGTACCCGAATTCGGGAAAAAGTGGGATACTACTACAGACATTCCTGTAATCTTACATTGCTAGCCATGTGGTAACTACGTGTTTATTTGCATATATAGCGGAAGTGAGATCCGATCTAAAGTGGTCACTTAAGACCTACGTGGAGCCGCATTGAAATGCCTGGTGTGAACTGACGTACTTAGTGTCCACTTGAGATTGGATCACCAAAGACGCAATGTAATGCCAGGTCTGAACGGGGCCTAACAGCGTCTTTGTTTCCTCTTAATACATTTATTCTTCTCAAACCCAAAAATTTACATCCCTCATAGAAAAACTGAGATGTTATGACAAAAAGTGGGGAATGGGTATCCTCAATTTAAGTACCCCATGTATGATATCCATCAATGCAATGTGTCTGTCTGCATACATTTTCACTTACAGTATGCTAGCACTGGCAACAGGTATGGACCGGAATTTGAACCTTATTTCGGGCAAAAAATGATAAGATAAAGAATAAACATAATGTATAGTCTACGCACACTTTTGCTAAGTTGAGTGTTTAGCTAAAGTTAGCACTTTAACTACATAGCTTCCTGTCACTTACCTCTTTTGTCCTCACCAACTCAAAGGTTTGAGAGATAATGTCATCCGCTGAGAAAAGGTTTTTGCACTAAAACTCCTAACAGACAGACAGCTAACAATACATAGAGACTCACCTCGCTGGACTTGAGTACCCCAAAGAGCGGATAGAGGAAGGCGGGTACCAGAGCAGCAGCACCCAGGGGAACAGCCTCAGACACCCAGTAGATTGCCGTCACTATCAGCACGTATGCACAGCATGCCTCCTGGAAGGGGGAAAACACAAAGGGAAGGACATTCAGTCAGTAGTCATTCATTACCGACCAGATGCTGTAAGACACGGTTTCATACTCGTTTTTTTATACTTACCACCAAAAGCAGACATATTTAGTTTGGCAACTTATTAATAGAAGCCTACAGCTAGGTTACGGTTAGCTTAGCTTAACTTAAAGTCTGGAAGCAGTGGAGCGACCTCTAGCTCACCCAGTAGAGTATGTGCCCCATGTAGGCCGATTCGTGGCCCTTTTCTGCATGTCATCCCCCTTCTCTCTCCCCTTTCCTGTCTTCAGCTGTCCTATAAATAAAGGCCATACAAAGCCAAAAAAATAATCTTAAAAAAAACAAAAACGCCTGGCTCTTTCCAAAGGTAAAAGAAAATCTGCTTACCAGCTTCTCTACAGCTCACTAATTGACACTCTTATTTGTTAATTCGTACAAAACAACAAGTTGTGATTTTACGTGTGGTTATAAGCTTTGGACAGAGCCAGGCTAGCTGTTTACCCCTGCTTCCAGTCTTTATGCTAAGCTAACAATCTCATGGCTGTAGCTTTATATTTACTGGACAGATATGAGAGTGGTAGCAAAATCCAACTGGGCTGCACACACACACACACACACTTTCCCCTCTCTCTCACACGCACACCCACAAACTGATGTTGCATTAATCTGGTAATAGTTATATAATATCGACATACCAGCCTTTCATACTGCTCTGTTGCAACACCAGCGGGCTTAGTGACAGGCTCTCCAACCTTAAAAACTAAAGAGAATTGTCGTGAGATTTGTTAAGACCTTGTGAAAATGATACCCGCATACAATTTTAAACCCCAAATTCAATAATGTGTCTTTACAGTTGACACACAAGTTGCAGAAAAATATTAATCAAAAAATAGAGGCAAAGCACTGTCACTGCACACATTGTTTTATGTCATATTTCGATAGAATTTGTTAACCTGCCCCACTTCCCACTTCTGCCACATGCCGTGTGAGCTTGTAGTAGGCTACTTTTACATAAGAGGAACATTCAGTATAACATATTTTCAGCAACCGGTCAGTTAATCTCAAATTAATAAACCCAGAGGAGGGAGAATTAGCCACAGGGCTCCAAGAGGAAGCATTTCCATGCTCACAGGCATTCAAACCATGGACTTCAATGCCAAGTGCGTTACATAGGACTAGGGTGACCAGACATCCCGAAACATTCGGGACAAACCCGAATTACAAGCAGTTGTCCCGAATCCTGTCCTCTTTGTCCAGAAAATTATACTAAGCCCTAGTTTTGGTTAGTTATAGCCTAGTCTCGCCTTGCCAGACCTTCCTCCGCAGCGCCGCGGAGGAGGGTCTGGCTAGCCCACACAGCAAAACATGCTCTGGTTAATTGGCATTTCTTTAAACCAATCACAATCGCCTTGGGCGGCGCTAAGCTCCGGGCAGAGCCACGGCGCCTCTGCAAAATAGCCTCGGGAAGGAACTTGTTTTGGTGGAACGTGTGTACGTTAAAAAGTTGTTTTAGTCGTGCAACAGAAAACTCAGATTGGACAGATAGTCTAGCTAGCTGTCTGGATTTACCCTGCAGAGATCTGAGGAGCAGTTAACCATAGTCCTCAGAAATCCACCGGAGTTTAGAACGCCTACACAAAGAAAGAGGAAGGTAACGGACATCTGGCCGAAAAGAGTGAAATCAGGAAGAATTTCCAGCAGCAACGGGGCAATCCTGAGAGTGGAACGTCGTGGACATAGATTAGTTATAGCCTAATAAAACATTAAATACTGATTGCTGTCAAACATTATTTTAACGTTGCCATAGAAATGTATTATATGGCAACGAAATAAGATTTTGGTATCGGAAGCGCCCTGGTTTGTAGTGCGAGTTGTATTGACCAATCATATTTGAGCAGGCTTTGGTTGCATGCAGGTAGACAGTCCGTGTGGAGAGCAAAAGAAGCGGAATGCATTGGCTGAAATGCAATCTCAGAACCCATCGGAAATCGTCTGACAATGATCTGCATTCATTTGCAGATATCCATTTATAGTGACGTCTCTGTACTCCAACTCCATTCTTGCGTCTCAAGTTGCTATATCGGACTGTAAACATTGACCGCCACTCAGAAGAGGAAGTTATGGCCCAGATATCCACCGGCTACACCGGAACCCCAGAAATATTGCCCGTTGCCCCCAGAGGCTAAATCATGGTCAGACTGATAGATGGGTTCTGGGATTGGCTGTATTGTGTTTGGTATTGGTTTGGCTTTCATGGCACAGATTGTCACTCTCACGAGACAACATGTGCTCTTTTTTGGATTATGTACTGTAGATTTAACTTGGGAAGAGGAAAGAGCCATTTCCAGGCATTAGGCACAGCTATTGGATTAGGCTGAGAAAAGAACGTGTTTGAGTTCATAATCAAAGTAAATCTCGCCAAAGAAAACAATTTAAATCTCCCCAGAACACATACAAACTTCACAAAGAGAAAACGTGTGGTTAAAAAATAACATTTAAAACAAAAGACAAACTTTGTATTTCTGTTTAAATCAGTAAGTCGGTCTTTAGCACATCTATACATTGAGGAAACATGAGGAAAACTGATAACAGGATTAAACCAAAGCTAAGTGTTTGACTGTTGATCTGTCATTCACACTGAGAAGAGTGGAACGAGGAAAAGAGAGGCGACATAAGGTAACTAAGAACAAATGGACAGATAAAAAGAGAGACATTGAACAATAAATGAACTCAGAGAGTGAGGAAGATACACACCAGAGGTATCTGATTCAGCAGTCACCGATCATTGACTATTGGTTTATCTAAAGATAGTTTCCCCCAGACAAGGACTGCGGCTTAAATCAGACCCTCAGACATCTGTCTGTGCTTTTCTTTGTTCAAGGTAAAGGCAAAGTGCTGGGTAAGCAGAGAGGCAGGGATGATAAGTCGCTGATGTAACCTCTGTGATAACCAGACAAAAGTCAATACATGCTGCTATTCTAATAGAAGACGATCAGACCTAAAATTGTTGTATTTGGAAAAAGGTTTCAGCTTCTTCTAAAGTACATTTGTACCTTATTTTAAGAAAAACAAGTCAAGTCATCCTACCTGGAGATTCCTTTCAGATTAACTGACATTTTTAGGGAAATAGTAAATGACAGAGCGGCAACAACTGCTGTGACAAGCCTGAAAATTCAATATTTTGTTTCTTAATTTTTTTTTTTTATCTTGGCGAAAGTTCACACGGTTTTCTGAGGCTTTCAAAGAATGTGATGCTTGAGGGCCGGAGGTGAAAGAAACCATGTTTGTGTGTTTCACAACAAGCTGTGCTAGAGGAAGAGGTTTGAACCCTAATTTGGCTTTCTGGACTTCTATCTCAAATGTAATCAACTCTGACAGTTTTACAGCTGATAGGCCAAGTTCTGTCTCAACATGTTACAGAAACCTATTGATTGTTTCATCAACTCCCTGCTATCTGTGGACATGTAAGGAAATGGAGATGATTGGTATTCCATGACACCATGACCTGAGAGGCTGAATCACTGAACCAATCAGCAGAGGGCTAAATGGGCTTTTAAACCAACAGATAACATAAACGCACACCATCGGTTTTATACCCATATGCAGACAGACAGATATGCATACTAAACCAACATAATACACAAATAGAAGCAAACATACATTGTGCATATAAAGCCTTAATAACAGAGACCTTATTATACTGACCTTATATAATCGCAATAACATTGTATCGTGACATAAGTATTGTGATGATATCGTATCGTGGGGCCTCTGGTGATTCCCATCCCTGCTAACTACAAGCACTATAACACATACATGTATCAGCCATACACAAACACATGTCAACAAACAACTATTTTACCATCAGCTGTTGAGTTACATTCAATGCTCTCTGCTCATAAATAACAACATGGGAATCATTTTGGATATGGTATTTCCAACAGTACTTTAAATGCAGCATAATGTGATATGTCAAGTCATGTATCAAATAAAGTATGTCAATTTAATGTCAATCCATCCAACAGTTGTTGAGATATTTCAGTGTGGACCAAAGTGGTGGGCCAACCAATGGACAGACGGTCATTGCCAATCCACGAGCCATGCCGCTAACTTAGCCAAACATTTCATAGACTGTAATGTAGCAGCCTACGGAAGACTTTTTTGTATCCACGTATACGTTCTGTTGGACTCACTTCTTTTCTACGGCTTTTAATTTATATGGGAATATCAAAATTGCATAAGCATAGAGCTCAACAGTGTTGTGTGTTTCCGGAAGTAAAAATCCCATTCATTTTCTCCATAAGGATTTAGAGTATTAGCCATAATGTCTAAACCATCCAAGGTGGACTGACCACGAACTATGAGATTGTGAAACGAAAGTGTCTGCTCCTGTAGAAGCTAGAAGGCTGTATGAAATTAACCTTGTTTTAAGAAAAACATTTATTATTCGCAATGCACTACCCACAATCCGTTGTAAGCGTAACAGCGACATCTATGATTGGTGGAGCTCGCTGGAAATGTTTACCGCACCCGTGAACAGCGACAGCGAGCTGCTACCATTGACGTTTAAGAATGTTTATGTACACAGCCTTGAACTTTTGCCTTTTTTGACGTTTTCAAAATGTTCTTTTGCGCCGAATCAAATGTTGTATTGTCACAATTCATCTTGTAGCTAGTTGGCTTGGTTCCAGGCTTCAAACTCTTTATATAAGCATTTAATGAAACATCAATGGAGATATTAAATGGGCACAATGGTTTCCGGAACCAAAACGTGCAGCAAAAAAGTGGGCGGTCACTGTTAAGGCTTTGGATTCTCTCTCTCTCTCTCTCTCTCTCTCTCTCTCTCTGACCTGGCCTGACTGCATCCAACAGATGTTTTGTCCTGCTGCAGCTGGACACAGTACTACTCCAAACATACACACACACACTCTCACTCCAAACCCCTGTCACATTCTTGACACAGTCTGGGGTCCCTGGAGTCATAAGGAAGCCACGTGGGGTGATTATATAACTTAATTGCTTGGATTGTTTCTTTCTTCTTTCTTTGTAGTGAAGTTTTTGTTCTTTTGTTCTTTCTTGGCCTCATCCTGCACCAAACATCCACCAGTCCTGACAAAACAGCAAGGCTCCTGGGCGACAGAGCTGATTGGCTGATGGACAACGTGCGAGCACATAACAGTTCTTGTGAATATTAATGATGTTACAAGAAACAAATACCTTTGACACAGAGGAGCTCATATATAACACAAACACACACCTGGCACCGTACCGTACCGCTATTGTTTGAGATGGTGGTTGTTTAGCAACTACCTTATTTAGAAAGTGTTGGCAAAAAACACGACTGAAAGTTCACTGCGTTAATGAGCATGTGACTGCATGATTATTTATTAGAATGTCAGCTACAAACACCTGTCACGTGTTACAGTTTATTCAAATAGCTTCAAACTTCAATCCGGTTTTGTATGTTATGTCCAACTTTATGGAATCACCACATTGTAAGATAATGTTTAATTAATAGTGATACATTTAGACCTAGATCCAGTTTGAGCCTCATGAATTATCATTAAGTGAGTCACAGCAACAAGGCAGGGATTTCATGGGGCCATGAGGGCCTGTACCCGCCATTCCCCCTCGGTTTGGCCTTATGCCACTCAAAAAATGATATGTCCTATGGCCACAGTGGCCTTGATGCCCCATCCACACTGCCCCAGCTGGTTTCGCCGTTTTCCTCTTCCTCTTTCCTGTCAATACAGTTTTTAGAAACAGGTGCCTTTTGTTGAGATTCTGAATTCTCCGATTCCAGCTTCTTAAATGTGAATATTTTCGAGTTTCTTCACTCCTCTGTGACAGTAAACTGAATATCTTTGAGTTGTGGACAAAACAACTAGACATTTGAGGACGTCATCTTGGGCTTTGGGAAACACTTTTCACCATTTTCTGACATTTTATAGAGCAAACAACTAATCGATAAATCGAAACAATAATTGACAGATTAATCGCAAAGGAAAATAATATTTAGTCGCAGCCCTAATATCGCATGACAGCATGTTGACATAATCCCACAGGAGTGTGCCTCACTAAACACAGAACCTGTCTAAATTCCAGAATCTTACATAAAATCCTTATCCTCAAATCCTCATCTGAAAGTTTGACACAACAGACAAACTTACCAAACTGTGTTGAAAAGCTGTCCGTTTACTTATTATACGTATTATGAAACAGGAAGAAATATGAAAACGAATGAGACAACATGTTTTTTGGCATCCACTCTGTGCTTTGGAAACACATTTTACCCCAAAAAGGAGAATTCTTGCACAGATTTCTGCAGATTGAGATAATCCTATTGTTCCCAGTGCAATTTCATTTGTCTGAGACATTTTCTAAAGACAAACATGAGCCACAGAATAAGACAGATTTCTCCTCCTTTTCAATGGCTTTCACAGAAGACAATGAGCCTAAATGACTATTAAGTTGTTGACTCCTCTCTTTTCTGTTCCCCTCTCTTTCTCTCTCCCCCTTTGCTTTTTTTAGCAGCACGCTGATCTCCATCTCATCAACATGTCGTGACATCTCCCCTCCACACACACAGCTCAGCTGATGATCGGGACAAGTATTCATCAAAACAGTAGACAGTGTGCCTTTTGATTGATTCTCACACACACACACACACACACACACACACACACACACCAAAATCCCATCAGGACAGTAAAGCCCTTACCAACCAAGAGCAACATCTACAGATCGACTGGATGTTTCCTAGGTATTTATGTGGTTTATTTGTTGATATGTTTAATAATGACTAACTAAATAACTTTTTTTGAGTGTGTTGAAATAAAAAAAAGTTGGTATCAGCAGCATGGTACTTTCATATATGTTGTGCTTTTGCTATTGTTCTGGTATCACCGGTACATTAATCACCTTTAATATTCTGTCTTGAACACTTTGTGGTAGTCAGGAAGCAATTTTTGGTCTTACAAAACAAATGTACAATGATATCTTTATATATATATATATATATATATATATATATATATATATATATATATATATATATATGTGTGTGTGTGTGTGTGTTTCTTTTAAGTGTATCCATGCTCACTTTGGGCAATTCACTGACTTTTTCCACCTTTATGAGGTTTCATTTCAACAACATAATTGCCATACATTTATCTTACAGTGACCACATTTCATTTGTTGTTGAAAATCAGGACTTTCTGGCCGACGTTAACCTTATTTTCTGTTTATAGTAGAAAAAATGATATTAAATTTTGCTTGTACTCACGCTGGTGGGGTGGATGAGCGGTAGGGGAAGCAGGCAGAGCGGGATGAACACCACGACGATCAGCTTCCGCGCCCTCCAAAGCTTCCTGAACACATCCATCCTGGCTGCGGCCTCTAGCCTCATGGAGGACCCGGGGCTCTGGGTCGGACCGGTCGCAACTCAGCAGGGCCGGGTGTGAGAGTCACAAACCGGCCAGCGGTAAAGTCTCAAAGCACCGCCGACCGTAAAGAGCCGGAGGAGGAAGAGGGAAGCAGTCTCCTAAAGTTGTGTGAACGGTTATCCGGGACCTGTGTGTGTGTGTGTGTGTGTCTCTGTAAGGTGAGTGAACTTTACTTCCACCGTGTTTGACTCTAGTTCCATGCACTACTACCCCCAGAGTCCCTGTTCTTCTTCTTCTTCTTCTTCTTCTTCTTCTTCTTCTTCTTCTCCTCCTCCTCCTCCTCCTCTGTGTTTAGATGCTGTTTGAGGCATCAGGTGAGGCTGCCCGGCACATTTATGAGTCTCGATAGGTATGCTAATTAACCACGGTTTATGCCCCCCCCCTACACACACACACACACACACACACACACACACACACACACACACACACACACACACACACACACACAAGCTGTGTATCGACCAATCAGGAGTGAGTAAAGTTTGCATAAGGGCGTGGGTGTGTGCATGAACATGTATTCTTGTTGCACCAAAACTGTGTCGGTATCTACACCAGGGGCGATTCCAGGATTTTTTTAAAAGTGGGGTGGCACAATTATCTGACATTTGATCAGAATTCAGCATAGAAAATCTGCTTAGAAATATTGGATAGGACAGAACATAATGTAATTCTGCTAAATAAACTAAACATTAATTGGTCATGTGACAAGGGCTGGGAAAATTGGCACAACAGGCAGCCAAGTGACCGTACTCTGATCCAATGGAAATCATATTTCCGTGTTATTTTCATTTTTGTTTATCGAATCGTGATTTTTTTTTTTCCTGTCCGTTAGAGCTGCTAGAACTTGTGTATCCTACTTATAGTTATAGTTAGTTATGTGTATGCCTATTTATTTGTCATGTATATTTGTGTTTTGTTTGTGCATTTGTTTCCTCTGTCAAAGCACTTTGTAAACTATTGTTTTTAAAGGTGCTATACAAATAGAATTATTATTATTATTATTAATATTATTACTATTATTGTTATAATAACTAGAGTATAACAGAATACTTCCAAGACATGAAGATGAAAGGATGCCACAGCAGATAAAAACGACCATGTTGATTATACAACATGTCATGAAGTGTTTTAGTGTGTATTTGTGATCAACGATATCATTAATACGTTTTTTAAACTAACAACAATTATTTGAATTGCAATATTTTAAATCATATAACCCTAAACTGGAATCCTTAACACATTGCCAAGTTTATACACAGTGAAACAAATAGAGCCAGGGGCCAGAATGTTAAGAGACCCCGGCTACAGTCACACACTGACCTCTGGAGGATTACCTGAGTCAGTGCGAGCAGCTGCATTTCCCAGAGAGAAGGCAGCCCTAATAGCAATCTTTGAATGTAACAATTAAAATGTCACAGTTTGATCTATATCGCTTATCCAACTGTATTATATATTATATTATATAGGTATCAACAGGGCCAGGAAAAGCCTCTATAGCAGGGGTCAGCAATAATGTTCGTCAGGGGCGATTCCAGGATTTATTTTAAGTTGGGTGGCGCAGGGGGTACCAATAATCAGTCAGAGGGGGGGCTTCAGAATACAGCATAGAAAATCTGCTTAAAAATATAGGAAATATTGAATAGGATAGAACAACATAATATAATTCTGCTAAATAAAACACATTCATTATTAGTTTCACTTGTTTTCATTTTAAACAAACTGTATATCATTTCTATAAGCTCAGTCTCACACTTAAAAAACAAAAAAAACAATTCCAGTGCTGGTTCCATGGTATCAGAATTTTGGATAGTCGTCATGGAAACATTAATTGGTCATGTGACAAGGGCCGGGAAGATTGGCAGAAGAGACAGCCAAGTGACAGTTCACTGATCCAATGGAAATCACAATTGTCAGATTAACAGCACTCTAGCCCAATGGTCCCATGTGGTCCACTAGAAAGGAAGGGACTTGGCCACTATATGTCCTGGTGTATACCTGTACAGTACATCACTGCAACAAGGTGAGAAGTTAAGCAAAAACAAAATTTGCAGCTGCTGTTAAACTGCTCTTTAAGCACCATTTGATTTAGCAAAATGCACTATACACGCAGTAGTGGAAGAAATATTCAGATCCTTTACTTAAGTAAAAGTACTAATACCACACTGTAAAAATACTCTGTTACAAGTAAAAGTCCTGCATTGAAAATGTTACTTAAGTAAAAGTATTTGTGGTTTGATTCTTTTCATAAATGTTGCTGTTTTCCTTGTGATCACTGACTATAGCTCAAAGTTTCTTTTCACCTACCTCCATATTACCAGTACTGGAAAAAGTTTGAACTGGTTCATAAACACAGCCCTGTGAATCCACAGTTCATTTTCTGTTTGGCTTAAAATGTCCATGACATGACATTATCCTGCCAGGAGCAGACCTTGGTCAGAAGTTACAAAACACCTTGTACACATGGAGTGTGAATAAAAACAAGTTAATAAAGGAAATATGCTTAAATAGTGAATTGAATATTGTTTAAAGTACCACAACACAATTTGAGCACCTCTTCATTGGACCTTTGAGCTTACAAAACCCAAACACTGTTTGCTAATCCTCACTAAACCTCTTTTAGTCTTCCACTGTGTACAACTTTGTCAATGGCTTCACACTTCACACAGTTCTATTATTATTTGTGTGTGTGTGTGTGTGTGTGTGTGTGTGTGTGTGTGTGTGTGTGTGTGTGTGTGTGTACTAGTTTACATCACATTGTGAGGTCCTAGCAACTGACAGCTCACTTCATTGTGGGGACCTGGGGCTTTTAGGGTACTTAAATGGCTTGTTAATATAGTTTTACTCTTGCTCAACGGATGTGCATTGCTGGGACAAAGCCTGACATCTGTGTTCCTCCCCTCTTGCTATCTCCGCTATTAGTGCTTAGCGCCACCCAGGACCTTTATGATTGTGTAAAGAAATACAAACAAGCCAGAGCATTTCTCTTCTTATGCCAAATTACATAAGCAGTTTATTCCGAAAGACGGTATTCCGACTAAGTGCTTACTTGGCTGATGAAAATGAATATCCTACTAATATTCCTGTTTACATGCAGCTTTGCAAAATAGAATTTTTTTTTAAACGGATTCGTTCAAACGTGCAAACACAGCCTTCCTCTTTCATTCCTTCAACCACCTTCTTGAAAAGATCGGCGTTACGATGTTTTTGAGCATATCCAAAAACCTGATATCCAAGTCTTTCATAATGTTTACAAGCAGGTGTATGTCTCCTTCTGACTAGAGATGTGTGCTTTAATTTTGGCCATGCATCTCTACTGCAGCTTGCAAACTGTTGGCTAGTTGGTTCGTTTACAACAACCATAGCAACGCACAGTGCTGACCATAAGCTGTAAAAAGACAAGGGGCCGTAAACTGGGCGTAAACTGTCCCAAACTGCGGTAAAAACACTGATTGAGACGCATATTACAATTGCGCTGTATACATATCCAAAGAATGCCTCTAAAACCTGAATAATACAGGCATATCCCACAAAATTCTAAAATCGGGAAAAGGCCTTATTCGGAATATCCAAATGGAAAATGCTGTTTACATGACCTGTATTATATTCGGAATATTGTTATATTCTGAATAATAGTGGAATATTAGTGTGCAGGAAAACATACTCATTGTTTACTGCAGTTGTACTCATTGATTAGAGAACTTTTTTTAAAAGGACCACAAAATAATTTGAGGGAAAACCAACTTAATATGTGTGAGGAAAAGGTGCAAGGGGCGAGAGAAGTAAAGATCAAGTTGCAATACCACCTAATAACCACAGGATGGTGCTGCACACTTCCCCAGTGTATGGGCTTAGCTATACTGCTCTTATTTTATGTAAATATTGAAAAATCTGTAGTTCATGAGAGCAACCAGTCTTCTCACTGTCTGGGCAGAAAGATTATTAATTAAAGATAAATTATATAATTTATATATATATATATATATATATATATATATATATATATATATATATATATATATATATATATATATATATATATAACATGAGGGAGTTTTTAAAAACTTATTTTATTTAGTGTTTGTTTTGTGAAGTCATACATGTTCTTATCATTTTAAAGCTTTTTCATTTAGGCTTTTTAGCATTCGTTGGTGTTGATAATGAAAGAGGAATCTGTTTCCCTTTGGATTACATCTCAGTGAAATACCTAACCCTAACCCTGAAATGTAAAAGATAATGTAGTGCCAGATTGCAGCGAACTCTGACCTCAGATTAGGAATCAAATCCAAAATGCATAAAACACACACACACACACACACACACACACACACACACACACACACACACACAGCACCCGTTAACTATATACTTTGGCTTTCATCAGTTTTTATTCATATATTCCTAATATTTTTCATCTGTGTGATTTCAGTTCAAGTTTCATTATTTTGGTTTTGGTTTTGTAATTTAAGTTTTCGATGCTTTGTAAATCCTCTTTTTGCGTGAAATAGTTCATTTGCACTGTAAAAACTGAAATATAAAAGTTTAGGATTTATACATTCAGATGTCATCATGCTGCTGCCCTCTCACTGAACTTTCTTGGCACAATACCCACTTAATCACTATCGACTCTTACAGCAGCCATGTCCCGCAGCGTAGACCAAATAGAAGATCAGAAAAGCTCCATGGGGTTCCAAAGTCTCCCAGCCTCACACACTGCATGTTTATCTGTCCGACTGCTTTTTTCTAATCTGCCACTGCTGCTATGTCAAAGCTGCAGGGAGTCGCCCAAAGCTTGGATCTTTACCTAAATCCCCAGAGTACAAATTTACACATAGTTCAGTGTTTCCGTCTTGTGATTGGAGCGGTAATCTGCACATGTGGAAACCAAAGAACTATCAAAGTAACTACTGATTGGGCGCCTGGGTAGCTCAATTGATAGAGCGCGCCCATATATAGATGTTTACTCCTCAACGCAGCGGCTGCAGGTTTGACTACGACCTGCAGGCCTCTGCTTCATGTCTTTCCCCCTCTCTCTCCCCTTCCATAACTTCAGCTATCCTATAAAATAAAGGCCTAAAATGCCCAAAACATCATCTTAAAAAAAAATAAAAAGTAACTACTGATTACAGTTAGTTAAAGTGGTTTTCTCTGGCTTCATATTTGTCTTTCCTTTTCTGTTTTTCTGTGATGGCCCAGTTTCCTGCAGATATCAATAACTTCAAGTTCTCATCTTTCACACATAGCAGCGTTTTGAGGCTACACTCCAATTCTCAACACCTCTAAGTCAACCAAACACAATTATCTGTAAGGTTTGTGACAGAATCCTTCAGTAAAAGCTTAAGGACACTCCAGCAGTGAATTCTTGTATAGGATCATACCCTAGCTGTCTCAGGGATTTCAACCAGCTACCATCCAGTTCTGATCCCTGCCCTTCAAATCCCCTCCCTCTTGTTAGACCCTTGCTTCGCTTCTCTTCTTGTCGCAGCAGCTCAATCAAAGCCCCAAGATGCCACTGGTGCACACTGAAAAATACTTCAAAATATATGAAATAATTCATAAAGGTGTGCTCCGCAAAAAATCTCATTTTAGTTTTGTAACGTTGTACCTGAAAACTATTTTAAAAGCTAAAGATAACTTGAAGTTCTTGAACTATGTACAATAATGTCATGCTATAATGACTAAATGGCTAATTTAGATTAGTCTCACATTGCCAGACAGCGCTACAGATGAGGGTCTGGCTAATCCACACAACATTCCGGGATGGGAGAAAGAGGTACTCTATTTTATTGGCATTTCTTTAAACCAATCACAATCGTCTTGGGCAGCGCTAAGAGCCAGACAGTGCCTCTGTAAAATAGCCTCTAGAAGGAGCTTGTTTTGGTGGAACATGTGTACGTTCAAAAGTTGTTTTAGTCGTGCGAGAGAAAACTCAGATTGGACAGATAGTCTAGCTAGCTGTCTGGATTTACCCTGCAGAGATCCGAGGAGCAGTTAACCATAGTCCTCAGAAATCCACCAGAGTTTAGAATGCCAACACAAAAAAAGTGGGAGGTAACGAACATCCGGCCAAAAAGAGTGACATCCGGCGGAATTTCCGGCGCCACCGGAGCAATTCAAATTTACCAGGCCTTGAATCCAAAACAGTGAGCTGAAAGATGCTAAAATGCTCTGTAGAGCTGACAGGAACTTCAGAGTTGTGTGATGAGTCTGGATGGGATTGTGACTATGGCCCTGTTTACACTTGGTTTTATGTGTTTTGGTGATACACTCTGTTCACACCCATGTCTATAATGTGTCTCCAGCTGACCACCTGCATGCAGATTTTGTTACTGCCTAGTGCCTACATCACTCCCCCTAGAGGGTCAAAGCACAATTATTACGTTCACACTCTCACCAGTCACGTTAGTGGTTGTATCGGTACAGCTGAAGATATCGTTGTCACGCAACGCTTTGTCCAACTTGGCATAAAATGGGCAAGTTATAGAGCGTTGACGCGCTGTCACCAAAACAACAACCACGCCCACATAATTGATACGGTATTTTTCGGGCCGCATTGGCGTGTACACTACAAAAGATGTGGTTAATCGAGTAAGAATTACAATACGTCTTGGTGGTTGTTTACATTTGTATTTAGCTGTGATCAGATTGCCCAAGACACATTTTAAACCAAGTGTTTAATGAGAATATGGTCATGTATCCTATTAATGTAAAATATTGATTAGTGCAGCTTTACGTTTAAAAGGCATGGAAATAAAGGCACACATTTGCAAATCAGAGTTAGCAGACAGGACACTACAGGTGAAGAGCCTGCACAGACCTACAAACTTTCAAAACGTCTCCAGGCACAGACTTAAATGTGTGAAGAGCACTGTGTTAATTACAAATAAAAAAATGATAACTAATGATGTATAACTTTTGACAAATAAAATAAGAATGTTTTAAGTACAGACGTTACAGGTGGTTTGGACTATAAGTATAAGGTGAAGTTTTTTAGTAAAATAGAATCAAAGTGGCAATGGCATAATCAGGAGTAGAGCTTTCCAGGCGCTGCAGAGAATCCTGTTTAAAACTGCGGCCCAATCAGAGCTGCTTTCGGCTCTGTGCAGCCTCGTTACCCTCTGATTGATGACTACATCTTTGAGCTGCTGCCACAGATTACTTGAATCCTGGTGAGAAGGGCTTGTCTTGTTCTTCATTACCCTCTCGTTATAGGGAAAGCCCCTCTGTCCTGTGTGACCCTGCACTTCCCTACTTAGCACTGATTATTGGCTTTATGCTGCTGTGCTCCGCACACACTATTCAGCATGGTGGCCCAATGGTTAGCACTGTGGCCTCACAGCAAGAAGGTTCTGGGTTTGAATCCAGGTCGTTCCGGACCTTTCTGTGTGGAGTTTGTTTGTTCTCCACATGTTTGCGTGGGTTTCTTCCAGGTGCTCCGGTTTCCCCCACCAACAAAAAACATGTACTCTCCAGTCAGTGCCCTTGATCAAGGCACTGGCTGAGATCTGGAGTTGGTCCCCGGGAGCTGTAAATGGCTGCCCACTGCTCCCTTGAGGGATGGGTTAAATGCAGAGAATGAATACATGTATCTGTATGTGACAATAAAGTACCTTACCTTACCTATTTACAAACAAACAAACACACACACATACATATAAATATACAAACCTGTCCATGGTGAAAATGTACCATATAAACACACTATGACACCTGCAAGTATGCATAATACACAATATACGTGTAGGCATGTGTGTATAAACATATCATGGAGAGAGACTAAGACTGGACTAAGTCAAGCCTGTGTTAAAGTGCATGTGTGTGTGTAGAGTGTACTTATATGTGTGTGGCTGTGCTGTGTTTTTGTATTATATAACAGTATTTAATGTGCTTTAAGATGTCGCATTAGGGATTAGGTTGATAGTGACAAAGCTGCAGATTGCCACTGCCTCTGAGTGTGTGTTTGACAGACTGATTTCAAGTGTTAAATACTCCTTAAAATAACTACACTGTACATGTCGCTTTAATATTCATCAAAACAAAGTGAGCATGTGTTTCCTTCCTGTGGCTGATAGGCTCTGAAAAGAGTGCTGTCTGTCTTTTATGCAGTTTTATGTTCTGCCAGACATCAGAACTTGAAATAATTTGAATTTTTTTTCTGGACTGTGATACACAAAATTAGCTGTTAATTGTTCCCTATGCTATTAGACCAGCCTTTTCCCTCTATATTTTATATATAGTGTATTTCCTTTGCATTATCTCCAAACTGTAAAAAAACTGCTCTTGATATTTTAGCCAATACCAGCTGTGCATGTACACCAGAAGCAGCAGGGAGTCTGCCTTACATTTCAGACTGTATATATTAAAGCTGCACTAATCAGTATTTTCATAGTGACAATATGAAAATTGACTAAAAAGTGAATATCCAATGTCCAGGAAATAGAAAATGCTTGCTCACACGTAAGAAAATCAACTTTATAACTTTTTAATGTTGTGTTTACAGCTTATTCTGCTGCCACTAAGTGGCCAAAAAATGACTGTTTGCAGTGCTTACTACTGTATTTAGCAAAACCAACGGCCTTTTTATTTGTCTTCTTGCAGCGTTACTACAAACAGTGTCTCAGTAAATTGTTACACTGTCAGATCCAACATATTCCACTTTGTCACACATACGCTAGGCTGACTGTTTTCTTGTAGAGACTTCTTTGTTAGATAAATAATATAGAAGCTTCAGTTTCACATTCCAGTTCGACAAAGAATGGAAAGTAAAAAATATCCTGTGACCATATCTGTCCGGCTGCTTCCTTAATCCTCATAATCCACTCAAACTGTACTATTCGCTGTGCACATTAACACACACAGTCCTGCGAATACACACTGTTTTAAGTGTGAACACGTGATGGACATCTGTCAGCACCAGTCGCTTTCTGTTTCTCCTTCCCATGCTCTTTCAACCAACAGAGCTTCACTACCCTTCCTGTTAAAGCAGCTCAGCAGATTTACACTATGATCCAACACAATGGAAAATGCAGAGTAGAGGCTGCTAGTCTGCTCAGTGACTATCTCATTTGTTTGCACTAGAAGCAGGTTTCATAATTAATGTGGTCGTGATTCATTTATGTGAGAAAATGCTGCACGTAGCAAATTAAGGAGACTATATATATTATTTATTGTTCAAATTACTGTTTATGCAGGCATTATAGTAAATGGTAATCGCCCTCTGATCAAACTGTGCTTAGGTTTGTTGTCTGTCAGTGAAGCAAGCTAAAGACACAACATTGCCTACATGCACGGCGGCAGACACTGAGCAACTTTAGCATTTAGCTGCAGTTTAAAAATCAAAACAAAAATCACAGCTCTTTACCTACTAGATGTTCAGATTGTGTCATGATTAGGAGAGCAGGCAGCAGGGGAAGGACCCCGATGCCTGTTCTGCCAATTTTCCCAGCCCTTGTCACATGACCATCTATCCAAAATTCTGATGTAATGGAACCAGCACTGGAATTGTTTTGAAACAAGTGGCAGACTGAGCCTATAGAAAATGTGTACTGTATTTAGATATACATTTTTTTTATGAAAACAAGTGAAATTAATAATGTATGTGATGTTTTATTTAGCAGAATTATATTGTGTTGTTCTATCCTATCCAAAATGTCCTATATTTCTAAGCAGATTTTCTATGTTGTATTCTGATAAAAAAAGGATCGCCGCGCTTCCCAGCATTGGAGGCTTGGCAGGCTTGCCACTAGCAGTTATCAATTATTCTTTACTGAACACTGAAAAGCAAAGAAAACAGGCTCCACCCTCCACCTGATTGGATGAACGATTCACGTGGGGCTGGCTGCACCCGGATTTCAAAACAGACCTACATGGTGGCTCGTTTGGAAATGTTCTCTTATTTTACGAAAATAGTGCACCGAAATGGGTTTCTGAAAACATTATATTTGGGAAATAAACTATGCAGCTGCCGAATCTGTCTTTATTTTAGATAGTCAACAGTCAGTTTAAAATATTTTTGCAAGCGTGGCCGGTTAGCTCAGTTGGTAGAGCGGGCGCACATGTGCAGAGGTTTATTCCTCGACGCAGAAGGTCCAAGGTTCGAGTCTGACCTGTGACGGTTTTCCTGCATGTCTTCCCCCTTTCATCTCAGCTTTTCTCTCTAATAAAAAAATAGGCAAAAATGTCCTAAAATATATATATATATATATATATATATATATATATATATATTTTCGTGAGTTTCCGAGAGGCGGCGAGAGACGCCCCTGATTTGCATAAAGTAACCTGGACCTCAACTTTATATAAATGAGGAGCGGGAAACTCGATGCATCCAGAATCCAGAATGCATTGCCCGGCTGTTCCAATAGACAACTAATGGGCCAGTGGACACGTAAGAGGAGTGTACATAGCCAGGGGGAAGTGAGCAGGAAACAGGGACCTAGAGCCAAACGATGAGCTAAAACAGACTAAAAAGCTCTGCAGAGCCGGCAGAAACTGCAGAGTTGCTCCGTGTGTTCCGCTGCATTCATGTGGTGTTGGAATAATGGGTCCCCCACCTGATAAGATTTTGGCTTTTAGATGGTGTATTACAGAAAGTCTAGGAAACCAATGACCAAAATAGTCATATATTCTGTCATTTTGTTGGAACCCCCTACCCCCTCAAGGACCCCTGGGGGTCCCCGGACCCCACTTTGAGAACCACTCGTTTAAACACACACAAGCGTCCATATTGTTTCCACATTAGGACCTAAAGCTCATGAACACACCGAAGTCGGAGGAGCGACCTCCTAACTCAGGAAAAGGGACTATCTGAGGAGCATGTGAATGCACCATTTACCCTACGAGGGACCTCTTTCACGTTACACATAAAGCTTTAGCATTAGCACGGCTTTACAGTAAATGTTTACATTTTAAATGTTCAAAGAGTTTCACCCAGATATCACATAACAGCAGTTCTTCTTCAGCGTACGTGGTGGATTTAGTGTTGAACTTAAGACTTTCTCTGCAAAGAGTTTTAACTCATCAAAGTGTGTTCACACTTCCTGTGCATTAAGAACATTTCCCAGCATCAGTGAAACCACCTTCTCCTTCACACTGATAGGACGGGTGTATTTTTAAAAGAAAAAAAACTTGCCTAGTGCAGCTTTAATTTGATGGCTTAAAATAAAATCTTGGATCAGTCCTTTGAAGCCTTTCCTGTGTCCACTTTGGCAAAGCCGTGGCTGTAAATAATGTAGTTGGCAGATGCAGAGTCCATCGCGTCCCCGTTTACTGGCCGAACATTTGATAGATGGCAGTTTTCTCAGGCTAAAAGCGCTGGATTTCATTTCATCTGTCTTTTTTTCCCCCCAAACTCTCGCTTGTCTTTCCTTCTCTCTGTGATTGTTTTCCTCTCGCTCTCATGTCATCGCTCACTCTGCCTGCTCCTCTCTCACTCTTCAATCGCTCTCCACCATCTCTTTTCTTTTCTCTCTCCATCTCGTTCCCCTATTTTTGGTCCCAGATGCATTAATTATTCATGTTTTAGCATGGACTTTCTGACTAGAGGGCTATCAACAAGAGCCATCTGGGTCTTCATATTACACCTGAGCATCCACTTGTGATACATACTGTACACACACACACACACACACACACACACACACACACACACACACCAACGGGAGATGGTGTGCATACTCAGAGACATAGGTGAAGATAGGCAGGTACTGTAGTCACGCTTTTTCACCGCATGTTTGCAAGGGACAAACAAGAAAGAGATTCAAACACATGTCATGTTGAATTTATTAACGCTAGAAAAGCTTGTTGTGGTTATCAATTCTATCCATCCATCTTCATCTGCTTAACTGGGGTAATCTGCTCGAGCAGGGGACCCCAAACTTCCCTTTCCCAAGCCACATTAGCCAGCTCTGACTGGGGGATCCCGAGTCGTTCCCAGGCCAGTGTGGAGATAGAATCTCTCTACCTGGTCCTGGGTCTTCCCCGATCAATTTTACTGATAAAGGGCAGGGTTGGTAACTATTTCCAATATACACTTTTTTATATATTTGGTTGTTTAATCCTGTAAAAATGCCGACCAATCACTGCCTCGCGGTCCGCTTGGAAAGAACCAATGAAACGCCTCCTTGCCCCACTGCGCGTACTCTAACCCTCCCCTGTACGAGCCTGAGCTCAGTGCGGGTCGTTGCCGCCGGCGTTACTGCAAGTCTATTGGAGAACGGAGGAGAAAACTCAGCAAAAGTTGCCACTGCTGCGGTTACCTGCTACCACCTGCCCTGCTGAAAAGGCAAAGACTAAAGCAGCGGTGCTCACGCGTGTGGGTTGCAGAGCCCTGAGGGAGAGGTTAGACAGATCCCCAAGGAGATGCTACTTTCAAATCTTGCTAGCTTATCCACATGATGCCAAACACATGATCTTGATGTGATTTGATCACACAACCTTCTGAGGTGGAATCAGACGCACTACCATTGCGCCACAAGTCCTTGGTGCACTCAGTATCAGATCATACTCATATACTATAAAAGAGTCAGCACTCTAAACACACTTGTGTGAGCTGACAATACTGAGAATACTGAAAAAGACAGATGACGTGAGTATGAGAGCCAAGTTCTTGATAGAGAAATGATAGCAAATGAGCATTGTGGTGTAGTTTTACCTTAGCCAATAATGTTAAGCTTGCAGAGCAAATGCTTATCTTTTGACTTCAGCTTGTGCTACAAGGTTATTGTGTGGCAAAGATTCACTGGGATTAAGCTAAGCAACTTATTGTGATCTCTCGACAGATCACAATAAGCAAAGCAACATTCGCCGGTTAGCTGGCATTGCAATGAATGTTTTAGGATAATTTAACAGGAGATACAATATAATGCAAACAAGTAAAATATGACAATTTTTCTTAAACATTGGTTCGTCCCATATATGTTACTGGCACAGAACCACAAGTGAACTCTTGAATAATACATAATGTTATAAGTATGCAACAGTGAATCTGTAATGGAGAGTTAACCTGAATTGAACATTTTCTTACCATGATATGTCAAATTGTGCCTGTGTCTCATAAAGCTGTAAACGTCAAAGCTAGCATCCAACAGCTGTGAAAGTAAATTCCCCTTCATTCAGGAAACACAGTAGCCTGGAAATCCAGACCCAAATCCGAAAGATTAAGGGTCTGGCAATGAGTAAAGAAAATGGCCCAACTCGAGGGGCGGCACCAAGCATGCATTTGAAAATCTCACTGCACGCAATTGGATAACACTACGACCAATCACAACAATACACGGGGTGACGTATCCAGAGCGTACCCATATGCTTAGTTACCAGCGGAGCTAACTGGTAGATTAAACTCTTGCCGTATCCGGTTGGCAAAACAGCAAAAACATCCTTCTTGCAAAGGAACGATTCGAGCGCCGTCTTCTGTTCCTCTTTTAGATAAAAAGCCAAGTCTAACTCGTTCATTGTAGCGGGGTTAGGATTAGGGTTGTCGTCATCTGTTTAGCTCGCCTCTGGCCCGCCTATATCAGATAAACCGATGTGATTGGTGCAGCTTGGCTACTTAAAAACTCGGCTAGTTAATGAGCATCATTACTGAATGCCAGAGTGACTCGCTGAGCATATTCAAATTGTGCTCTCGCGAGAACTCTGGATTTCCAGGGTAGAAACACAGCCCTCCTTAGGTAAAATGTATACTTCTGCATCACAGTTAACAGAAGTCTTGCAGTAGATTAGCCTGACAAGCCAGACCCACATCAAGATGTTGGGTCTGGGAACTCACCATTGGCGGGGCTCAATCCGACGGGTGGGATAAACGGTTGTCTTTCAAATTCCCTCTGCACGCAATAAGATAGCGCTACAACCAACCAGAGCAACGAAGAAGGTAGCGAAGCTAGTTGATAGATTAAATGTTTGCCGTATCCGGTCGGCAAAACTCCGAACACATCTTCCTTTTTTAAGAAGGATTTCAGTGCCATTCTTTGTTCTTTTCTCAAAGAAAAGCTTAACTCCAAGTCTTCCCAGCAGCAACAGCCATAAGCCCGCCCACCGACTCTATACACGTATATGTGATTGACCTGACCAGAGTTTGGTTTTTCCAGCTCGCAAGCCAACGGAGAATGCCTAGACCCCCCTGGCTGTAAATTAAATTTGCTGCCGCTAGGGTGCGTTTTGATTTCTAGGCTAGCAGTAGATACCTCCGACATAAGAACTGATTTATAGTCATATAAATATATAATGATTTCACATCTTCAGTTTGCTTGATGTGGTCTTCACTTCCAACAATCTCCACCACCATTGGGAACTTAATACGTAGAATACACAAGCAGCCCCTGTGGATGCAGTTTTTGCAGTCTCCATATTTATCGTAGCCATCGTGCCATTGTGTAGTTCGTAAAGGAGTAGCTCCGGCACTGTGTTGCTATGCTGTAACCTCCTTACACAACAACGTGATCTCCTGGGCCGGTGCATAAATAGCACGACATTTCACGGGTCATGTCAACACATTTTAAACACATGGTTAATGTTGTCAATTCAGCAAAACTACTTGGTTATGTTTGGTTAAAATAAGTACTTTTGTTACATAATGTTAGTTAAGTATGTCACGTAAGTAAGTTAACTTATGTACATAAGTTAAATAAGACTTTTGGTTTTACACTGGAAGTGAACAGCGGTCTCCTGGATGAAATGCATGTGTTTGTTTGACCCACCCACCCCATCCTCCTCCGTACACAAACTTCAAAATGTCTCGCTCTTTATACTACCTTGAGTATGTTCACTGCACAATAATATTCCACTATTATTCTGAATATGACAATATTCAGAATTTGATACAGGTCACGTAAACAGCATATTCCATTTGGATATTCCAAATAAGGCCTTTTTCCGAATTTAGAATTTTCCGATAAAGACACGAGGGATATGCCGGTATTATTCGGGTTTTAGGAGCATTCTTTGGACATGTATACAGCGCAATCGGAATATGTGTCTCAAAAACGGTTCCTACCGCAGTTTGAGACAGTTTCCGGACAGTTTACGGCCCCTTGCCTGTTTACTGCTTTCGGTCATCTCTGTGCGTTGCTGTGGTTGTGTTACACAAACCAACTAGCCAACAGTTTGCAGGGCTGCGGTAGAGATGCATGCCCAAAAGAAAAGGAGAAACACACTTTTTCGGAATAAGGGCAAAAAAAACTGATTATTATGTGCATGCAAACGTATGGCACGATGTGAAAAGACACGCAAAAAGCAACAACAAAAAAAACGTAGTGACACGCAAAGCGACTTAAGAAATTGGTGTGTTATTCATACACCATTTGGTGATAGCAGGCTGTACACATTTATAAATTCTGTTTTAGTTTTCAGTCTGCTTTTCGACCAATTGTACTCTGTGTTCTAACTGTATACAGTTTAGGCAGCTCCAAGCTTCCAAGCCTCTCTTACCCTGGTGGCTAAGCTGAGGGTCACAAGCTAACCCCTAGCTTGTGATCTATCCAATAGCAAATATTGATCAGTCTGAATTTTCCGGTAAAGGTCTAAGTGACACTGTCTATGCAATCAATATACTGAAACTACAGAGTGAGAGGGAAACATGGTGAGAGGGGCAGAGAGGGAAAGAGCAGCAACCAGGAATATCAGGATTTAAGGCTGCATGAGTTACAGCTCAGCACAGCTCAGCGAATGAGTTAGTGTTATGCAAGAGCTCAGTCAGCCCAGCAGGAGATCAGAGGGAGGGAGAGAGCGGCGGACCGAGAGAGAGAGAGCAGCGAGAGCACGAGCT
>NC_135877.1:5637500-5712500 GCF_031162955.1 Sander vitreus | reverse complement strand
TCTCTTTGGATATGATCGTTAGCCAAAAGCCTAAAATGTGATATGTTACAATGCCTTTAATCTGATTAACTGAGAGGCTAAGCCAATTACCTTTTGTCTATTCCAGGCTATTTCTTGTGCAAGAAATCCTGTTAATGACATGCCAACACCCAGGAATACAGATGCACACACTCACTGGTTGCAGGTAGAGCCCAGTTTATTTTGAAGCTAATTACTACAGGTTTTTTTTCCAGTACTGCATTGGAAGTCACGCTAGAAATCTGCATTCACTCATGTATCTCACATTAGCTCTGATAACTTAAACATATGCTTCATCTGGATTTCTGCAAACATGCATGATCCACAAAAGGATTTTTTTGACCCGTAGCCTACTGTTCATGCAAGGGCACACACACATGCAGTGCCAGGGGTATTACCATCAGCGACACACACTATCGTCACTCCTAAGCCCTACAGGCTTGGCGTTCTTCAGACAAAAGGTTCCTTCTATCTCTTGCCTGTTAATACAATATGGTTGCTGGCAGTGACTCAATTTCATTATTAGCTTCCCTGACTACCGCTTGCTGAACAAAGTCACCAAGGGAGAGTCTGAAATCAGCCTTCTTTCTGCCCTGATGGTTGAAGTTGGATGGGAACAGCTAAGGGGCGGGCTCAATGAAAGTGAAGAGGCAACGAAGACAAACACACCTCATCTAAACTGTGTCTAAAAATCTGCCTACCAGCACGGGGTGCCAGGTAACCAGTAGAAACTCCAGGAAGTTACTGGTCCCGGCCAAGAAATAGTCCGGAATTACCCCCCCCATAAGATAGAGCTTCAATTCTCTGCCTGAACCCGATTGGGCCCGCCCCGACCCGCCGAGTTTGGGCCGGTCTTTAATTTCTAGTACAAAAGTTTTTAATGCAAACCATATAGTGTATAATGTTATGCATAATGTATGGGCTGTGTACCGCTATGTGTGACCACCATCTTACCACTTATCAACTTACACACATCGAAAAAAAGCAGTAGATATTTGTGTTTTTAATAAAACTGCTGCTGTGGTTAGGGCTGGGCGATATGGACAAAATCAAATATCACGATATTTTTGACCAAATACCTCGATATCGATACCGCAACGATGTTGTAGTGTTGACTATTGGTGCTTTCACAAAATATTTACACAATGATATTTTTGATAAATAATCATCAGTAATGTGGATATAATGACTAAGTGGGGAAAAGGCAAATAATAGAACAGTTACAACAGTCTGGTAAGTTCAGAAAATGACATCACTTTACTGTAATGCAGCCTTTAAAACCAGGAAAAGACAACATTTATGCCATATTACCATATTACGACTTCTAAAATCTAAGACGATATCTAGTCTCATATCACGATATCGATATCATATCGATATATTGCCCAGCTCTAGCTGTGGTTCATGTTGGGCTTGGACAAAAAAACTACACAGGTTCTTGTAGGGTCGGGATGGATTTTTTTCAGGCCTGATATAGTAAAACGCCAAAGTTTTTTATTTTACACTTCAATGATTTAGATTTGTATGGATTTAAAACACAATAAGTGAGCTATAGAGTTGCTGCTAAGCAGATTTTGCTTCCCCGTTTCCAGTTGTGACTTAAAGCTAAGCTAACCAACTGCTGGTTCCAGCTACATATTTAGCGTAGAGATATGAGGTATTGGTATGTGGTATTAATCTTCTCATCTTACTCTCGGTAACAAAGCAAATAACTGTATTTTCCGAAATATTTGTTGCTTTAAAATAACCACAAGAAGGTCCTCGCCTTTGAAATTTTAACTCAGGTGAAAGGTGAATGATAGAAGTAGTAAAAAAAAGTAAGAAAAGTAGAGAAAAGAAAAACTCACACCAGTGCTCATTTCAATAAACTAATCGGAAATTACTTTTTACAATATAAATATCCAAAATCCCCATCAGATGCTCTTGCACTGTAATTTCCAATTTTCTTTTGGGACAGAAGTATTGTCATTTATCTTTTATGAGTTTGAGGTGACTTATTCCATTTGAAACAAAGTGACAGCCACTGTGGATGAACATGCAAGAGGAGAAAGTGGAATTTAAGATCTCTTGTCTCTCCGTCGTGTAACTTTGATGAAGGCTACATCTTAAATGTAATGGTTTTTCTGTGCCAATAATTACATTTTTTGGCATCCATTGAACTCTAGGCTCAGCCAAGTCTGTTCCCTATGAATAGCTGAAGGTTTTGAGACCAGTGTAACTCCCTTCTGGCATGTCAGTAATGTATGTAGTTCAAAATCAGTTCACTGCGCCTGCTCTGTTAAAGTGGAGCGATTATCCTCAATCAGATCCAGCCGAAGCTGCCGGTTAAAGGAGAACTTCCGTTAGCTCAAATCCCTCAGATTTTGCCTATACAAATGTCCTTGAACACTTTGTTTCACTTTACTAGCATTTGGGATTCACTGGACACAAGCACTAATGCATGGCTGAGGCAAACATGTACGTCTTTAAGTGTTTGCACAGGAACACACACAGTATGCAGGCAGAGCGAGAGCAAAGGGGATTAGGTAATCAGTTGTGATATCGCGCATCAGTGAGTTGCCACAGAAATAGATACAACGTACACTGATGGCGAGGACAGAGAGAGGCATGATGTTTGTTTGAGGTCAGATCACATACAGCTGGAGCAAAGGGACCAAAACAACTCTCAAGAAGAAGAAGAATCAGACAGGAATTCGAGGGTGAACGAGATGAAGCTAGTCAGCCATCAGCCAAGAATGCCATCTTTCATTAACTTCAACTCAGACTTTTATCGTCTGATAAAGTCTGACTCAGATTTAATGTATTTTTAAGCATTGTTTATCTAACTGACCAAGCATGGAGGAAAGAGAGTCTTTCCTTCAGTCGTTTTAGCTAACGTCTAACTTGGAACTGCAGGGTTTCTTCTCTACTTCCACTGTCCATTTGTGTTGTCCATTGAGTGTTTCTTTAAAAGACGAGTGTTTACCAGGTAGGGAGAGTCTAACAAAAAGGTGCAATTTAGATGCAATATGGGAAGTGTAGGATCCAGTGTGATACATACAGTGGAACTTGACCATAGACTGTAAAAATAGTGGATGTCAGCCATTAGTTTGTGGACTGCCGTTTTGAAGCCTTGAGATTGGCAATTTGGAACTTGGCTATTTGAAACTGGAAAGGGGGGAGCGGGGGAGGATGACGCAGCCAAGCCAGGGTTGTTTATGGTTGCAATGGCATTGCGCTAAGCCAAACGCTAAAAAGGGGGAAAGTAGCTGATTTTCAACCCTTCTGAAGTGAGTCATCCATTGGAGATCTATCAGAGGGTAAACGTGGACCACCAGGTACTGCCGCCATTCATCGGCAAACTTTCCTAAGTTACCAGCTAACGCTAGCAGTAGCTAGCTGGCTTGGTTGACAGAACACTGAACGAGACATTTTTGGGCAACCAAAATGTTCCAATCAACTTTGAAGTGAAAAGACACAGTGAGAGGGTCAAAGTTTAAAGTTCCCATATTATGAAAAAAAATCACTTTTTCTGGGATTTGGGGTGTTATTTTACGCATACAAACTCAGAAGCCAAGACGAGGGGGCTAACCGTAGCATGCTAGCTCATTCTCAATGGCAAAACACTGCTACAACACACACTAGTTCACCATAATCTACAAAAGAACTACTTACATGTCCCTATTCTGCAGGTATTCCACGCAAAGTTGGAAGTGCGCCCTCATTTAGAAGAAGTCTCCCGGCTAATCCTGCCTTGTACTACTGAAGTTGTAGAAACAAACAGCGAGCTGATGTGATCCTTACCTAGCTACTGTGCATGTGCGACTCCCAACAAAGATGGGATAGAAGTGCGATGCCTCACTCTGTAGCTAAAACAGAGAGCTCAACACACAGGGTGAAAAGAGGAGCTGCAGCAATGTGCAGTACAACAAAAATATGGTGTTTTTGGATAATTAAACCATGTAAACCTATTCTTGTACAACCTCAAAATACAATTATTAACCTGAAATGAGCATAATATGGGCACTTTAAGATGAAAACACAGACAACACCCAAAAACAAGTTCAGGTCTATTTTAATGTACACAATGCCATGGTTAGTCATTGCTAAGCCTCTGTTATGATTGACAAGTTGGCCTGTAGCCACGCCCCTAAAGCATCCCCTGTTTTATCGTCAATTTTAAAAGAAATGGGACCATAATTTATAAAATGAACATCATGCTGTATTGAAGAAGACTTGAAACTAGCAATTGAGACCATAAACTCATTATGAAAATGTTTATTGAGGTAATAAATCAAGTGAGAAGTCGGGACATTTTCTCATAGACTTTAGAAATGGATTTCTTTTTGCAACCAGTGGAGTTGCCCCCTGCTGGAAGTTAGATAGAATGTAGGTTAAAGGCACTTCCGCATTGGCTTCACTTTTCAGACCCTGAAGCGTCGTCCATTATTTTTACAGTCTATGAGCTTGACCCATAAGGCTAGAAGTCATGATATCTCAGCCTCTGCTAATTGGAATTGTTTGATTATGGCAAGGCATGAATAATGTAATGATCAGTTTATAGGATAAGGTTTTAAATTTGGGGTTCATGAAGCTGAAAAGTACATAGAGTGAATAAAGGTCTTTGCGAGTATGCCAATACTAATATGTGTGTTAGAGCCTGGTAGCATGACACTGTACAGAACATGGTGTCTTCATGTGTGCATCCAATGGGTGCATCTAGCGAGTGTGTGTTTGTTCTGTTCACTCATTCTGTGCATGGGAATGTGTATGTGTGTTTGAATCTTTAATGCAGAGAGCCTAATCTTTATTTAATCACAAACTATTCCAAGTGCTTCCCTGACAGAGACAAGTGGGAAGGGGTTTAGAGAATAATACAGCAGAGAGGATGTTTGGTTGGTGGTGTCGGGTTGCCAGGTTTGGGACTCCAGAAGTGTATTAGGGCTCCGATGGCTGCTGAACGCTTTGATTGGCATCCCACAGTTTCCACGATGACAGACGCTTTCTGAATGGGACTGAATCAACAGGAAAGAGCAAACAGGGCGCAGAGTCAAAAACACACACACACACACACACACACACACACACACTCTTTGTGGGATAACACAAACTACCTGGACAGTACAGATTTCAGACAACTACACAACTGACAAACCCTAAAACCAACACACACTTTGAATTTTTTCGGCATTAATTCCAGTTTTTATTGAATCTGGGTTCCACTGGGGGGGCTTTCCTTTGGCAAGCATGCATGCGTGCGTGTGTGAGTTTAGAAAGTGCATTCCTGTAAGTTTCCAGAACACACAGGCCTACTGTGCATGTACAGTACATACAGTATATCAGCTAATGTGCTAATGGTGTTTTAACAGGAGTTTGTTAGCTAGCTAACAAGCTAATATACTGTAATATAAACATTAAATTATTTATATAGATGGCGAGAGAATTATCACCCAACTCTGTAATTGCCTCTCAGCCGTACTGAGTGTTTTTGCATCTTCTAGCTGTTATCGTGGTACTGCAGAACGTAACTTTACTGTTCTGGTTCACGATCACAACTCATCAATTTGTAGCCGTAACACACCGCTATTTTCAGTGAAAAGGTCCCAATACACCGTACACAGTACACTGCCTACTCAGCACCAAACAGAAAACAGACAAAGTTATTGGCTAGCTAGTGAATATATGGAGCATTTAGCAGCTAAAGAGCCAGATATTGTTATCAGGAGTTTGGTGGAGACCAAAACAGAGGTAAAATGAGAGTGAATATTGAACTTTGGGAAATACAGAAATACAATGAATGCTGATGTTGCTCCATGTCGGCTGGATGTTTAAATAGACAACTGCTTGCTAGCATGTTCGCCATAACAATTTAAAAAAAAAATAAACCTGACAATATGTTCTCCAAAAATATCAACTAATAGCCTACTGCTTTAAATTTAAAGTTCAACTTTTAAATATCTGCTCTGTAAATCACTTTTCCTGTTTTCTTCTTCGAGAAAATAATTAGGAACCAGAAGCTAAGCTATAAAGCCCAACAAAGTTTCAATAATAACGACATTGAAAGTTAATTTACCTTACCATCTAATAATCAATATCCCCATGTATACAAATAGATAACTGTGTTGTTCTGCACCATGTATGAGTCCTTATGATAGATCAGTATATGAAAGCTCCTGCTACTAAAAATGAAGTCTGATTAATCAACCAGATGAAGCTCAGATGATAATTAAAACCTCCTCATTTTAATCAAATATGATATTGCTTTCATTCAAATGCAAATTGTACTCCTTAGTATTCTTTCCCCGAGAGATTTGCATCTCTCAAACACAAATAACAGGATTATATGATTTTCAAACAGCAACAGTTTTGATAAAAACAAAGAGGGGTCTGGCATCGGCCAATGACATAAATTCATAGTTCTATATTTAATCCTAATTAAAAGTCCAATTTTAATTGTTCCCCTTTCTCTTGCACAGTGCATGCCGTTTTATCAGTTTGTATAAATCTAGGTGCGAGCAGATGTGGTACATGTAAGGGACATGTAGGTGATGTCATGGTAATACATGCTTACACAGAAGTCAATTAACACCATAACTTGTGGAATAACCTATTGATGAGGTTTTGAGAGAGACATTTTGAATGGAATCTTATGCAGATCAGCTACTGGTACAACTAAAGCTTTCTTTAGCTTTTAGTTACATGGAGGCCACACACACACACACAGAGATATCAATAAAAGGTATCTTAGGGGAAACAGAATAGCTTTTAGTTTCCCTTTTAAAGTCAGCTTGTCCTCGTTTCCCTGTACTGTACCCATTACACATGTGTCTACTGTGTGTGTCTCTGTGTGTGTGTGTGTGTGTGTGTGTGTGTGTGTGTGTAGATGCACATGCTGTCATCATTACACAGGATCCTCTTCCTTTCTGTCTCTACCGCTGCAGAGATCCTCCCATCTGTCGTTCCTAATCAGCAGAGAGCAGCTTGCGTGTTCACAGGGTCTTATTGTTGGATGACCACCCACCCACCCACACACACACACACACACACACCCCAGCATCACATTCCCCTCTGGCACTTATTCATTTAAACATCACAAGAGTTTTCGTTCTTGAACAAAGTTTCTAATGTAAAAAAACAGTGTTGGGTGTGTTTGGCAGGAAGTGTATTGCAGCATTGCAAACAAAGTGCAAAGCAGAAAACATGTTTGTACTCTTGCTGCCTTTGTTTAAGACATGGTTACAAAAGGTTAGGGGTTTGATGCTTTTGTCTAACCATTCACTTTTAGTGTGTAAGCAATCAGCAAAAACTAATGCAGCTTAAAATTAATACATTCATTTTTACAGCTGGAATCTGTTGTAGCATAGTGTATCTTAATAGTTTCATTTGTTTGGGTGAATGCTTGTTTCTATTAGTTATTCAAGTGAAGATGCATTTTATCAAATCACTCGTTTAATTAGAAAAGGAGCAACATACTTCCTCCTGTAATGAAGCCTGTTGGGGTTTGTATAGTTTCTATCTGTCGTCATTATAGCCAGTACAAACATGACATTTCTCTGCAATTCATTCATTCATTTTAGATAACAATCTAATCATCTGGTATTTATCACCCTTGTGATTTTCTGGACAAGTTTTTTTTTTTTTAATGTAACATAATGTCTAACACACTGGCCATAACAAAGTATGAGTCAGTGAAATGAGCTTTAAAAGCCATGAAAGCCCAGCAGCTGGCCAAGTAATTGCTGAGTCACCAGCATTGATCAATACCCCTGTCAACCCACTGCATGTATCAAATGGTCATTTTGTGATATTGTGCAGAAATAAACCATGCTTATTCCCCATTTGAGTAAGCTCTTTGAGAAAAATATGGCCCGTTTTGTGACGTAGGTTTACACGAGATTTCCTGACAGCCTCAAAAATCCCTGCAGCACAATCTAATAATATCTGCTGTATCACGAGACCTCTCAGAGGTACAGTATTTGCGTGTTGTAGCATAAGGAAGATAAAAATAGTACTTTCTCCCTCTCCATCTCTCTGTGTCTATCCATCTATCCAGTGGAACTGCTAATGTCAGGCTCCCCGGCAGAGATAACAGACACATTTTGGACCGTGCTGTGTCTGTTTGATGAGTGTGGAGCCAAAAGAGAAACAAAGAGGAGGGAGAGAAGTGCAACGAGGCAGACAGAGACAAAAGGAAAAGTTGCAGTTAGATAGAGGTATTGGGACAGGGTTCATAGGGTTTGAATTTTAAAAAAACGTCCAAATGTTTTATAATATACTGTATATAACATAAGTGTCTCAGACCATAATCCAGCAAAGGTCAACAATCATACAAAGTCCAGGATGTGACTAAAATGAAATGAAGCAAGTTTGTTTGACTAGGGAAAGTGATTTTTGTTATTTCTGGAGTGATAAAAATGGACTGCATTTATATAGCACTTTCAAACAAAGCACTTTACACACTACAGGCACTGATCAATCAATCAATCAATCAATCAATCAATCAATCAATCAATCAATCTTACTTCAAAAAGTGAATAAAAGGGGCGCGTTGGGTAGCTCACCTGGTAGAGCGGGCGCCCATATGCAGCAGTCCTCAATGCAGCGGCTCAGGGTGCGAGTCTGACCTACGGCCATTTGCTGCATGTCTTCCCCTTCTCTCCCCCCCCCCCCCCTTTCCTGTCTACAGCTGTCCTGTCTATTAAAGGCTAAAATGCCCCAAAAAATATCTTAGAAAAATTGAATAAAAAGGTAGCACATCTCCCGTTCCCAAGTTAAGGAGCACAACACACTGTCATTTCACTTGACATTTTACAGGATTTTGTACAGATGTGCTACCTTTTCTTAACTTTTTGGAACATGCCTAATGGATTTTGTGTTTAGCACTCCAACAAGAGTCTTCGTTGTTGAAGCGCAACCTACATTTTAAACTCAATTTTATTTGTCACATGAAATGTAATGTAATGTAACTATTCACCCCCATTCATTCACACACACACACATTCAAACACTGGTCGAGGCTGCCATACAAAGTGCCACGTGCTCATCAGATTTACGCATTTCATACAGTTCAGTGTCTTGCCTAAGGGAACTTTGACATGTAGACTGCAGGGGCCAGAGATCGAACTACCGACCTTCCGATTGGTAGACGACCGCGCTACGTCCTGAGCCACAGCCGCCCGCAGCCTGAGCCAGGATGTGATTAAATAAAGCAAGTTTTTTTGACTAAGGAAAGAAAAATCGTCTATTTCTGGAGTTATAAAACAAAACACACTTTACACACTTCTGTTTTGTCCCCTCTCTCCTCAGGTCTTTCCTGTATCCCTGTCCTGCCGCCACGTCGGGGTTCCTTCTACGTAGAGGGTGGCACAGGCGTGTCCATCGGCAGCGTGTTGGCCTTCTGGTGCAGGGAGGGATACCAGCTGGTCGGCAGCGACAAAATCTACTGCAACGTCAGGAATGGCAAAGCGCAGTGGAGCAACTACCTGCCTGTCTGCGAAGGTAAGCAGGTTTATTTGGCCAATAACTGAACACCGACAGCCATTTCATGGGGATTTGCTGATAAGATAAATCTTTTAAAATGTAATCTGTTCCCCCACCCCCCTCCACAGCGATCCCCAGGCCTGAGGACCGTGGTCTGAGAGTGGCTGTGTTGGCTTCAGTGGTGAGTGGCGTTGTCATCCTCACCATGTCCCTGTCCTTCCTCATCTGCTGCCTGCAGGAACGCTCCAGTCAGGACCGAGCCAAGAAAGAGGGACGGAGCAGGTAGGACTAGAAAGAGGGGTGCCAAAGCGTGTCTATATCAACCAAGTTTCATTTCCGGGATTGTTCAGGTGCCGCCGGAAATTCCGCCGGATGTCCCTCATTTCGGCTGGATGTCCGTTACCTTCCGCTTTCTTTGTGTTGTAATTCCAAACTCCGGTCGATTGATGAGGACTATGGTTAACTGCTCCTCAGATCTCAGCAGGGTAAATATGTTGCAAGATTGAAACAATTTTTGAACGTACACATGTTCCATCAAAATAAGTTCCTTTCCGAGGCTATTTTCGCAGAGGCACCGCTGCTCCGTCCGGCGCTTAGTGTTGCCCAAGACGATTGTAAATGGTTTAAAGAAATGTCAATAAACCAGAGCACGTTTTTCTCCCATTCCGGAATGCTGTGTGGACTAGCCAGACCTTCCTTTGCAGTGCTGTAGAGGAAGGTCTGGCAATGTAAGACTATGCCAAAGCTAACCCGCAATACAGACTGGATCAACGGAAGTACATTTCCAGTATAAAGCCTGACATCCATGTCCCTCACCTCCCGCTCTCTGTGTGTTGCCGTTCTCAAAGAAAGCTAGCAAGCTACATGCTGAAAATGGCAAGTTTTGAAGACAATGTGGATCGTGCAACAAGGCAGGCCTGCTTGGTTCTTTCGGGGAATGATTGTAAAGATATGCAAAGGATGTGTTTACGGCAATTACTAACAGGGACGTTTTGGGACCGATTGGTGGGGATTGGTGGGGATTGTTGTGGACGAAGTACACACGGCGATACACTGGTAAGAGCAAATGAGGTTTAACCATGCATCCAGCTAATTTAAATAGCTCACATTACTGTATTGTGTGAACAGTGATCGTCATTTAATATTGTATGTGGCATTTTCTTTTGCGGAGTGCAAATGTTCCACCGAAACAAGTTCCTTCCAGAGACTATTTTGCAGAGCCACCGTGGCTGCGTCCGGAGCTTAGCGCCGCCCCAAGACGATTGTGATTGATTTAAAGAAATGCAAACAACCAGAGCGTTTTTTTCTCCTATCCCAGAATGTCTGGTGCTGTATCCAGACCTTACTCCGCAGCGCTGTGGAGATAGAGCTGGCAATGCGAGAATAGCCGCAGTATCGCCCTGGTATAAGAGGACTACTAACCTGATAAAGTTGTCTCCTCCTCAGGCGCAGAGACAAGCGCTCGGCCCGTCGCAGCGAGTGTTGGCTGGAGAGAGAAGAGGGTGAATGGGAAGATTTTCCTCCTCCCAAAATCTTCCATCTCTCCCAGAGGATGAACCCCCATCTGGCTCCCGACAGCCCCCTGTACCTGACTGGAGGGCTGAGTGGATATGAGAACAGAGGTTACCAGAGGTAAGCTCACATCACACAGAAGCAAATACAGTACATCACCAAGGTGTGTGCTTTGATTTTAAGAAATGCAGTAAAAATAGAAGTCATTTAGAAAGCACAAAGCTGTGCAGCCTACTGTTATCCTCAACACATTTGACATTTATTCCTAAAAATCTGACTGTGACCAATATCAAATGCTCAAATCCGTTCAGATCCCATCATGAATTTACCTTCAGAAGTATTCGAGCTAAGACAAACACAAAAGGAAAGAAGTTTTTTTTTTTTTTTTGTCTCTCGACAGTCATCAGGGCAAATGTTTGACGCAAGCTGATCCAGCACCTTATAATGAGGGAAAATAGAGCACACCTGTGCTAAAGTCATGCAAGTGCACATGGGAAATGCAGTCCAACACATTTCTAATTAACCAGGGGCACGTTCAGGGGGGTTAGGCTTAAACATAGCAAAGCAAATGTAATGTAAAATCCATTCTAAAATGCACCGGGAGCCAATGGAGAGTGTAGAGAACAGGGGGTAATATGTGCATGTGTGCATTGTTGTCCAAAAAGGATTCAAAACACACTGCTGCGGGCGCCTGGGTAGCTCACCTGGTAGAGCGCACGCCCATATACAGAGGTTTACTCCTCGTTTATGACTCTCTTTCTGTCTTTCACACAGGAGTCAGGAGAGTTTGCTGAAGGCCTCCCTGCCCGGACTCTACCGCTCCGAGTCTCAGCTTTACCCGCACGTGGTCCTGCAGAGGGTCCCGACTCCGACGGCCCCCTCCGCCCCTCTCGCTCCATCTGCCCCCCTCTACCTCCACCTCCCCTCTTCCTCTGCCACCTCCCCCACCCACACAACTGCCCACGCTCAGCCTCACATCATGGCGCAGTATCCTACCCCGACGTACCCGCCCCACCCCAACACGGCTGTGCCCGCCTACCACCCAACACCGGCGCCTATCTACCCCAACCCCAACCCGACACCACAGCGGCCATGGCAGTAGCTACAGTATGTCGTCCATAGTTTCGGGGCGCTGTGCCGTCCCTGCTGAAGAAGTTGAAGGGACAGCTTCACAGGCACATTTTGGAGACAGTCTTTTTCCTCATCCCTGTTTTCTCCCACCGAAGGCTGCAGATGCAAAGTTCCAAAGCAAGAAAAGGTGTCCAACTGGAGATGCAGCCAGTGTAGAAGCTCCCTGTTTTACTGCATGCTTGCTGAACTTCTGCATTTTGGACTAAACAGGAACTGAACTCATTTTTCTTGTCCTTAATTCTTGCTGAACTGCTGCTGCTGCTGCTGCACTCAAGAGGAGTGGAATAACTTTAGCTTTCAAATTACAAGAAATTACAAGAAAGCTTCAGGTAGCCGGTCGACAAGGGAACACAGGAAGTTTTACTTTAAGGTGTGCTAGTTTGGTTCAACCGTTTTTTGAAGGATCTGAAGCATCATCAAGGACTCTGTCATGGCTGCCACTGTTTAGGCAGCTCAAATCTCTCAGCAGTGTTAGTTTTAGTATCTTTTTTAATCGCTTATTGTTAAGAAAAGGATCCCTATCAGCCTTCCTGAGGTCCACATAATATAACATAATCTAATCTAGACAGATACAGTATATATATATATATATATATATTCCACCTCTCATTAATATGTCCTGGTATTTCCCCACACTGCATGGAGAACACGGACTGACACTGGGGCTTTATGGGTAGCAAACACACTGTGATTAAAATGCTGCTGTTGCTGCAGCCAACTTTGTGCTGTTTGTATGGATTCAAGATACAGTGATCGTTTCAGATTGATCTTTTCTTTCTCACCAGAAGCATTGACTGGAGTTTATTTTTCTCTGTCTGTACTGCCCGTAGACTGTATACTGCCGCAACTCCATCCGTCACAGTTATTTATGATGAAAGCTTGTTTTATGGACAGCAGTTTGACTGGCAAAGTCATTCAGGGCCCCTGATGGATTTTAGGAACATGTAGAACAGGAGCGGAGCCAGACGTTGTAAACAGTCAGGGCTCAGCCCAAACTTCGGGGGGTGGGTTCTGGGGGCATTGCAGGCTTATTTTGACGGCAGCTATATGCACTATTTTTCAAGCCATTTGATAATAGAATGACTAAAAATGTGTAAAAAAAACCCTGATAGTTGCCCAGGAAAAGAATCCTCCTAGAGCCAATTTCCTATTTTGTATGTAAATGTCTCCACAACTAATGCTGAGGATAACTACTGCCACCTAAAGAGAGGCAACAAAGTCTGATGTTTCTATTTTGAAGTTACATAACATAACTTGGCATAAACAGCATTACTAACCTTGAAACATATTATTAGTACGGTTCACAGAATAAATTGGCGATGTTTCCCCAGTACTATGGACCTTCCATTGTGTCCTGAATAAAGTCGTTATTATCGGCTCCATTGATTTGCCAGTCCAGTCAGATCGACTGAGGGAGAAATGATGCAAAGTCAAAGCTATTTTAAAACCTTAAAAGATTCCAGGGTTTTGAGAAAACATTCGGGGCTCCCAGAGCCCCAGATGCCACAACCTCGCTCCGCCCCTGATGTAGAATATACATGCCTAATATACATGACTGGATATCTGAGATGGGTCGAATAATAATTGCAAATAATTATCACAAGTTGAATTAATTGAAAGCTGGTTTGAGCCCTACATACTGTAGGTTAAGATCAGGGATGGGCAACATTGATTATAGAGAGGGCCACAAAAATGTTATCCTCGCTACCTGAGGGCCAGATTGTGACTGTGCACTTCCCCCAGTAGGATACTGTAACCCTTATCATTCAGTTAGCCAAGTATAGCTACTAAATTGATGAAAACAACAACCAACAATTTGATATTTGGAAATTGATTCGCGCACCTCACTGAGTGAGGACGCGGACCACATGCGGCCTGGGGGCCTGGTTCAGATGAGAAGTTGAAAATCATGCAAAAGTGATTTTTAATTTCAGGAAGATCTGATGTTGTGTTGTGTTGTAACTAATGTTCTCTGTGTGAGTCATAGCAAACTGAAGGAGGGCGGACACACTGTGAGACGGCTGTTTTGTCCTCGATGCACTGGACACTGCACAGAAATGCACTGCACTGATATGTCATGTTTGAGCAGCGAGATGGAGAAACTTCTGAACCATGAATAATTCCTTGTTATTATTCCCTTGGTCTACTGTATGTACATGCATTTCTATCATACATTGTGTCCAAGAGCCCCTTTACTGTTGCTTCAGTTACACTATAGCTGTGGGGCTGTCTTCATTTTTAATAGAAGGACTCGAGTAGACACACTAACAAATCTGCACTTTACATTTTTTAAAGGGGGGGCTTGAACTGGACAGGCCTGAGTATTTCTTTTACTGTAAACTATTTGTTGTATAATAGTAAGACTGCCATACAAGTTGAATAAAGAGACTTTTGTTTAGTTGAACAGGTCAAGGGTTCAGCATGTGCTTTGTGCTATTCAGGAAGAGGAGAGAAATAGATGAAGAAAGGAAGGGAAGAAAGAGCGAAAAGATGGAGAAAGAGGGACAGTCAGGCAGCGGTGGAAGAAGTATTCAAATCCTTTACTTAAGTAAAAGTACTAATACCACACTGTAAAAAAACAAAACAAAAAAAAAAACTCTGTTACAAGTAAAAGTCCTGCATTGAAAATGTTACTTAAGTAAAAGTATGTAAGTACCATCAGGAAAATGTACTTAAAGTATTAAAAGTAAAAGTACTTAATGCAGAAAAATCCTCACATTTTAGAAACTGGAAACGATTATAACTGTTCTGTGTTTAATGGTCTAATCATTTCAGCTGGACTTGTAGGTCTATATGTTGTTGGGTAGTTTAATTTATAATAAGACATCATATTTTATTGTTATTGTTATTTGTTTTGTGTGCGACAAATCTGAATTTGTAAAGTAACTAGTAACTAAAACCGTCAGATGAATGTAGTGGAGTAAAAAGTCCGGGTTTTTCCTGCATAGAGGAATTTCTAGATCATGCTTCCTGTTGTGCATAGTCACCCCCAACGCTGAAACCCTGAAAGTACAATATTTCTCTCTGAAATGTAGTGGAGTATAAGTAGAAAGTGGCATTAAAAAGACAAGACTCAAGTTCAAGTACAAGTACCTCAACATTTGTACTTAAGAATAGTACTTCCATTCCACCACTGCAGTCAGAAAATTGAGAAGAAGATGGACCTAATTCATCACATCGTCCTGACAGGTGGAAATGAGGACACAACCTCATCTGCCTGCAGAGCGAGCGGCACCGACACATGAGGAAGAGGGAGTGTTCGTCTGTCCACACTGGACTTAAATGACAGAAAAGGGAATTTCAGATGGCATTGGCAGCCATGTCTCATATATACACCTAAGTAAAAGATGTGTGATGCTGCTCTGTGGGTTGGAAAGTTGATGTAGCAGCAAACAGATCAGTCTATAAATGATGCTGGCTTTAGTTTATGATATGCTCATTGCATGACACTGATCACAAGTGAGAAACAGACACATAAACAGGCCAGGTCTGAAATCAATCAATCAAGTTATTTCAAAAGGTGGAACTGTCTAAAGCAGTGGTCTTTAGGGGGGCTCATCTCAGCCCCCTTAAAAATTATAATTATAATAAAAAACATTTTTAAACACTTTTGCAAGGCACTGTATCCGTGGAAAATTCTCATTAATGTGCCCCCCCCCCCGAAGGTCTGATCCTAGAATCGCCCTTGCTGTCTCTCACGTCACATAAATTATGAACAGGTAAGTAAGTGGTCTTGAAAAGGATTCTTTTATTTCTTTCTCGGTCTTGACGGCCTCTCATTTGGACTCGGCCTTGACTCGGTCTCGACTAGTCCTGGTCTTGGACTTGTCTTGGACTCGACAAAGGTGGACTTGACTACAGCCCTGCTTACAGCTGACTTTAAGAAATCACACTTTTAAACTTTGACAATGAGAATTGTCCCCATATAGAAAGAAGAGGTGACCACTAGCATGGTCTGTATGCAAAGGAAAACTGGCAGTGAAATCAGGCAGTAAACAGACTGCAAGCAATGGAAATCACCTGTACCACAAAGACGTGCGTGCCTCTTTGCATTCAAGGGCGTAAAAATCAACACTAAACACCTGGTCATTTGTTTTGTCTGCCCTATAAATTTATGTTTGCATGTTTTGGGGATTTCAGTCGCAAGTGAGCAAGAACTGCAAGAGAGACGAGAGAAGGGAGGAGACTTATGGAGAGGTAAGTAGGATTTTTGCGTTTAGCTTCTCACACCTTAATAATACAAATAGAATTAAGGATAATTAAAGTGAGGAAAGGGTGAATCGTAAATTGTGCAGGTGAAAAATCATAACGGCTAAAAGGGAATTTTTTCCCTAAAATTTTAACAGAAAGGAGCATTTAAGATAAGATGCATAAATTGTATCTAAAATGCGTTAAAGTGGCAATGGAGTTCAGCCTATGTAGAATTTAAACCTTTAAATACCTTTATATTTAAACACCCTTCCTTTTTTGTATATGGGTCAAAGACGTGGCATGTCAATTTATGGTGTCCAAAGCATATTCATAATGCAAAAGATAAATATACATTTTTAAAAACTACATTATATTACTCAACTCTCCCCTCTTTACTCACTTTTATAGGTATTTATTGCAAAAAACTAAAATTCAAAGAGCTATTGAGCTCAGAAGTACCAAACTGTCCATCCTGGGTAACGTCCGGGCTTAAAATCTAAGTATAAAAATGTGACAAAAATGTCAAAAATAATAATAACAGCATTAATTATCTACTTTGGCATAATTGTGTCGATGTTTGCAGTGATACCTACAAATATAGTAACAATCCTACCCTTATTTAAAATGTTACTCAAGAAATACTTTTGTCCTTACTTTTGGATTTCCCTAATGTCCTTCCTGGGTAAGAGACCTTAAAATCCATAAATTACCCATAATGCAATTGCATAGTAATGAAATATGATATTACATCATAAAGAAGATTTTGGAGGACCCCAAAACATCTGGAGAGTTTAGTAATTCTCTCTTAAAAAAGTTTTTATTTTGCTTTTTCGGTCAATGGTGCACTATGTCCAAAAATCATGTGTCTTTCTGGATAACGCTAATAAAACATATTTTATGTTTTGATATTTAAAAAATGCCTATTTCATGTGAAATATGGCATTAATGTTTTAAAGGCTAAGATATATTTTAGCTGAGTATGCAATGTTTGACAGAGTTTTGGTGGAAAAATCATGTTTTTGTCCTTCCTGGATAACAGTTTGTCCTTCCTGGATAACGAAGATCTTCTGTTACCCAGGACATGTCCTCTGTTATCCAGATTGGACATGTTAATGAAAATATGTTTTTTTATTAGTATTTGTCACTTTTCAAGCATTGCCTTGATGTTGTTTGATTATATTAATAACATAATATGTATTTCTTTAATCTTTTATGGCATTTTTGCAATATGTCATTCCTGGCTAACGGGATGTCATCCCGAGTAACAGTGACACAGTCCAGTAATTGAACTCAGATTTTCATGGTATATTACACAATCATGTTTTCCTCAGTTGAGTATACAATAAAAACCTGATAACCTTTACTGTAAAGCATTTTAAGACATCTTTGTTTTTTTGCTCTTTATGTTTTTGGCATGCAATATTGTGTGACCAAAATCAAACGATGAGCCCATTTAATTATAAATACCCAAATATATCATATTAATTGTGTTAAAAATTTTGTTTTTTTGAGCAGTGTGTGTTTGGTTAGCTGTATCTATGGATATGCCTAAACATTTATATGCTAAAAAGGTAGACATTTAAATATTTTGTACTTTTTCATGGAATAAATCACATGATTCATCAAAAAAAATTAAATTGCATTTCTAAATTAAATTCCTGTTGAACACTCTAATAAAAATAGAAAGTGCTTGAGTTGGCATTTTTGACACTTTCATTTATTTTCAAATTTTAAATCCTTATTCGTCTTTGACCCATATATGTAAATAGGACCAACTTAAAGGGTCAGTTCACCCAAATAAAACATTTCTTTCTCACCTACTTTACTTGTAGTGGTAGCCATGCACATGGTTGTGGTTGTATTTCTCCATGTTAGGAGATATCACCCTCTGATATCTACAGCCTCCACACCCTAAAACATAGGAGGTAAAGTGGATTTAATTTGTGCTCATAGTTTTGAAAAATGACATTTAAGGAACTGAACAGCAATATCTCTTTCCAGAAACAGTCTTCGCTTGAATTAGTGCGCTGATTTCACCTCTGTGGTGCAAATGAGGCCCTGAGAGCAAAGAACTAAGCAGGCATCTGCTGAAAGTCTGAAAATACCCTCAAAACTTTGCAGGGATGCTCCACAGTGTCTACTTCCAAAAATAATCCTCTCATTGTGTTTGAGAGCCTAATGCAAATCAGAAACAATAGTCTGAGTAAGTTTTAAGGATGCATCATTTTCCACCTTCTTCATTCTACCTTCTCATTTGTAACTATTTATATACAGTTACAGGGGGTCATAAGTAACAAATCTATTAAAAAACATCTTCTCTGACATTATACAAGAGTCAAAGACAGGATGAAGTTTCATGTTGATAATCCCTCTCTCTCTTTGACTTGGCAGAAATCATTTAGGTGTGACACTATCAGAGATTGCCAGCATGTCTCAACCTGGGATATTCAGCAACAACTATATTGTTGGTATCTTCGATCAGTGTCGCACTGTCATACATACATCGCAGTGGCATACAATCTGGCTGGTCGTTGACACTTTAATCCTGATCACAGGAGTGGTGGCTAATGTTGCCTTGCTTTGGCTATTTATGAAAGAGAAGAAAGCACTGTCAGCCTCACAGGTACAGTAGATATTCATGTATTTATGTTAAGCAACAGGTATTTTCAGCTGGGTTAGAATTAGGGGCATCTGCTTGGTATTGGAAAAATTCTATGAGACGCTGTTTTCTTGTTAAACTTTAACCTACTTGTGTTAAACCTTTGTTTCTCAGGTTCTAGGTCTGAATCTTGTTGTGATGGATCTTCTCTACATGTCTATAAAGCCTGTCAGCTTGATTTACGACGCTAAGAGTGATATGCAATTCAACAGAAGTAATTCAGGTGAACACTGCCTGAGACTGGTTACGAGCTTACCATTGCAGTGGCAGACGAAAATGTTTTGGATCGAAATGAAATACTTCAGTGAATTGCCACCATTTTTCTTGAAGGCCGACTCGATCTGCTCTCTTTTCCGGGTTTTTCAAGTGGAAACGCCCACTCAGCCTTAGCAAAAAGCAGTGCCGTGGGTAAAAATGTAAAAATGTTTTTGCTAATCTGATAGATGGAAACATGCTAACACCAACATAGAGGCCTATTTGGGAACCAATATGACAACAGAAAAATTGAAGCTCCTTCAATGTCAATCCTGTCCAAATGGTTTTAGAAAGCCTTTAAATTTGTCTGCAAAAGCCAAGTTCTAACCCTGAAATTTTCTATTATTCACCATATTTTTCAGCCACTGCCTGGCAACAACCCAAACCGCCACCTCCAATAGATAGGGTGGAAGACGTCTTCAGTATGTTCAACATGATTGGCTGCCCCCTGCTGCTAGCCTGTATGTGCATTGAGCGCTACCTGGCGGTGGTTAGACCTGTGCTGTACCTGAGAGTGAGGAAGTGGGAGTACAGAATGGCTGTTTCTGCTGTAGTGTGGGCCATCACCTTGTCCTTCTGTCTGGTTACTGGTAAGTCTCTAAGAAACTCTGTATTGACCTCATGTTTGAGGATTGATGATTGATGAATTTCAGAAAGCATCTTCCTTCCAAAGTGGAATTTAAAGAGCCCCTATTATACTCCTTTTCAGCATCATATTTGTACTCTCGGGGTCTTCTAGAAGAGGTTTACATGCTTTGATGTTCAACAAACGTATTATGTTTCTCACACTGCCCATTGTATTGCAGTGCCTCTGCCTGAAACACTGTCTGATATCTTGGCCCCGCCTTCCCGAAAAGCCCAGTCTGCTCTGATTGGTCAGCTGGCCCACTCTGTTGTGATTGGTCAACCAAATTCATACTAACCACTGGGTGGTCTGTGTGTGTTCAGGCAGCACCTATGGGCAGCACATATAAAAAAACTGGGCTGGCATTTTCAATCAGTGACATCACTAGTTGAGGAATTTCAAACAGGAATGGGGGCGAGGCGTTTCAGGCAGTTAAGAAAAAATGCTCCATTTGGAGTGAAATGTGTTTTTTTGTACTGTATCTATTACAGACACAAAAACTAAATAACACACTAATAGATGGGTAAAAAATATATATAATAAAGGCTTTTTAACATTTTAAGCTGACATTTTAATTCCCTTGTGTTTTACAGGTTTAGTGAATAATGTAGCTATCATTCTGGTGCCTGTTTCCACCATTGTCTCCTGCCTCTTCCTCTTAATGCTCGCCTGCCTTGGGAGTGTGGTGTGGTCACTGCAGCAGCAAAGTCCTGCCCACACCACATGTGGTAACCAAGCCAACTCTGCATCACCCTTAAAGAGGCGGGCAGTGACTAATGTGTTGGTTGTGGTGGTGCCTGCAATGATGGCTTACCTCCCAGTCCTGCTGATGCTTCCCATAGTCATATACATACTCTGTTACAATAATTTGGGTTCGGCCATTTGTAATGTTCTTGAATTATCTTTGTTATTCCCCAGGTTTGGTGTATACATAGGTCCTCTGTTCTATCTCTCTAAGGCACGTCAAATGTGCTGCCTAAGTGAAACAAGAAAGACACTTAATGAATAGAGACCATGGTGCTAATATCAGTATTGTGATATTAGCACCAATACCAGTGAACAGTGAATGTGTATCTTTTTGGTAGTCTTGCATTGCCAGACCTATCTACACAGCACTGCAGAGTAGTGTCTGACCCCTCCACACATATCTCCACACATACATTCTGGGATAAAATGCTCTAGATTGTTTGCATTTCTTTAAACCAATCACAATCGTCTTGGGCAAAGAAGACGCCACATACGATATTAAATGAAGTTAACTGTTTACACAATGCAGTAACGTGAGCTATTTAAATTAGCTGGATGCATGGTTAAACCTCATTTGCTCTTACCAGTGTATCACCGTGTGTGCGACTCCATGCCAGTCGGTCCCAAAACGTCCCAGTTACAGAGTAAATGCCATAATCATAATCTTTATAAAACTTTAAAATCATTCCCCGAAAGAGCCAAGCAGGCCTGTCTTGTTGCACAATCTAAATTTTCTTCAAAACTTGCCATTATTTACCGTGTAGCTTGCTAGCTCGAAGTTTGTTGTTGTTTCCCGAAGCAAGAGTTAGACAACGGCAACACACATTGCTGGAACAAACGGCGCCAATTATCCTCGTTGATCCAGACTATCTTTTTGCGAGCTGTTATATTATAAACATGCATTAAACAAGGAAATCCAAATTTACAATCAGTGTCCAATCTCATCAGTCATCAGGCCAACGTTTCAAATATTGAGATAAATGTATGTAAAAGTAACAGGGGCATTTCTACAGGGCCCAGAATGTTGTGCTATGGCCTTGAAAAGTAATCCATGTGAGCAAAAACCTTAGATTTCCATCATTTGGAACACTCCGCTTCCAACTGTTTTTTTTTCTACTCTCGGCTCAAGCTTACATCAACTGGAGCCATTTCTTTGAAACATAAAAGCGTGTTAACATGTTCTAGTAGAAACGCAAGTATGACCCTGAAAATGAGCATTATAAGTCCCCTTTAACTTTTTGTTAACTTTTACTTCTTATAACTTTTTGTAGTCCTTCCAGTTAGATTGTAACACTGTCCACTCCTCTTATCTGACAAACACAATTTATGTTGATGAAATAATGTAATGATATAAAAGCTATTACAGAATAAGAAATCTTTCCACCCACAAATTGATGGTTGCAGGATATATATTTCCATAGATGAGTGAGCAAGTGAAAGCACCATGTTCTTCTGTTTTGTGTCTTGTGTTGCATTGTAAACTTTACACCTACATATTTATGTTTTTCATATATTAAATATTGTGAGTACAAATGGTTTCAAACTTTAGAAGAAGGATAGTAGATTTGGTTTAATCAATTTTCATTTCATTCATTTGTAAGTGGCAACGCACATTTATCACTATTTCTGTAAACTTGCCCAGCTGGCTCATTTTCAATATGTCCAATAGCAAGATGTTTTGAAACCAATGAGATTATTTTAGGTATTAGAAGGAGGATTAGATGGAGCATTTTAAATCTGAGGAAATTAGTAGAATATCCTCAGCATAATGTCAAATCTCAAAAACTGGTATTTTGACCAATTTAGATTATTCCTAATGGCTATGGCTTTTATATTGTTAGTACAAATATTAGCCCCTTGAGAAGATAGATTCTTTATTATTTTGTAATGAATCCAAAATGCCTGGTCTCAGAGTCACAAGGCAACATCGTAGAACAGCCTGCAAGCTGACACGGCTCAGTGACTTCTTTAACATATTTGCTTTAAAGCATTTACTTACATGTTCTGATTCTGCTTTGTTGCCTTCATTTTCTGTGAGATTGTATAATAAGAAATAAAGAATGACTCTTCGTATTTATTCCAGGATTTAACACATGTGATACCAATATGGATGGACAGACGTGTTCGTTAAAAATAAGGACTTTATGAGTTTCTAACATTTTATGATCATGACAGTAATTCCTATTACCTACATGTTTGACTTGTTCTGCATTGTGTAAAGGCCAACAATGTTCTCAAATAAATATTAAAAAAATACATTATTTGTTCTCATTTGTCTTTCTTTATATCAGCATTGTTTCAACGAGGAAAGACTGTTTATATAGAACAGTACAGTTTCTTACAATTTTGAAATATGAGATTTAAAATGTAACTTTTAATTTTTGTTGATTCTAGCGGCTGCTTTGGACAAAAGTGCACCTGCTGTCGTAAAGGGGTTTTCTTTACGGTGCTGTATTGCCCACTGTAGATTACTAAGTGTTCCCGGGAGGTCATATATAATCACGATGAATGTTTTGCTCAGACAGAAAATCATTCATTTACATTAAAATAAGAAGTTGGAGATGCATCGTAGCTTTTAGTTGTTCGTTTAATTTCCTTCTTTTCTGTGACGGTCCTGCCCCAGTATCAGCCTTAACTACAGCAGATAACTTCTAAAATAAAATTAAAATACAACTAGGCCTATATAAAGAAATCTTTTTACCTGGCTGGATACAATAACACCGTCTTTTCCGGTGTTACGCCAAAATCTGTGACTTTGCGGGAAATATCGGAGCTGGGCAAAGGCATTAATAAAAACTATAAAACTAGCGTTCTTTTCACTGTTCGTCTCGTTTGCTGTTACTGGTCATTTATGATCATCAGATGAAAAATTACAGTTTCAGAAACATTTCAAAGTTACATATACAGTAGTTACTTCATGTATTTAGTTGATTAGCATATAAGGAGATATGCATGAGATTCCTGCCTCTGGCTAATTTAACAGCTACTCACAAGGATATGACAAAATTGAAATTTGACAAAATAGAATTCAGACCATTTATGAAAATGTGTTTTATTTTTAAAGACCTCCATTCCTTGTTACAGCAGATACACCAACGACAATTTGCACATACAAATATCAGACATTTTGTCTTTCGATAGCAGGACATGTTCAATACGCTTTAGTGTCCATTTCAAATGGCACTGATGGCAATAGCAAATATTGTCCAACAGTTTTGCTCATAAAGCGAGAGCACACAACGGTTGATTTACAATTGAACCTGTTCAGAAACAGCATGTGTTCAAGGCAACACAAGCACACATTGTGCTTTCAAGATTAGAGGAACCAGTGATATAACCAGAGTTTACAGGTGCAGTACGAAGGCCAGTCACTGAGTTTAAAAGTCACTCTTCAGTACATTTCAGGGGTTATTCTGGGATAAAATGTCTTACTTTTTTAATAAACTCACTTTCCCCTCAACCTGACAAACCCAGATGATTAACATTAACCAGTTCATTTGGTCAAAATCAATAATGTAGTCATTCACGATCGTGGCCACACATGCTAAGACCTCAACCTGTCTTGTGGCTGCATTGCATTCTGGACTTTTTTTTTGGCTAATTAGGGTGTTAAAATTGGTCTCTCAATTTGCCTCTCCACTGATGAGTTTTAATCTAGGCGCTTTGATTTTGGAATGATACCAAATGTAAAAAGCCACCAAATAACTAAATTGATTCAGAATAGCTGTTGAGATGCTTCAAGGTTATTTTTGTTTTCCTTTTTAAGAGGCTGCTGTGGTAGCGGGACATTCAGAAATAGATAAACTGCAAAAGTATTGTCTCCCTACCAAGACGCACACTATGGCTAATTTCTGTGCAGTGTTTGATTTATGCTTCTGCGTTAAATCTACGCCGTGGCTACGTAAGTAGGTATGTGGAGATACTGACCTACGCCAGTCCCTACGCCGTAGCCTTGACATGCACCTCTTGAAAAATGTAACTACACGTTCAGGACTCATTTCCTGGTTCTCCTTCTCCATAAACAACATGAAATCAAGGAGAGGGTTAACTTTTCCTACAGCTACAGGTTTCACACCGTGGTCAGAAAGCACAGGGGAGACACTTTGTTTCTCTCACTATGACTCAAGAGTTGAATGTAATCACTGTCACTCTCTCACTTGCTCTACCACACACACTCTCCAAATACACACACATGGCTGCCCCGCTATTCTCTTAAAGAGATCGACGCACACACCAACGCACAAGTATAAACTTCAGGTCACTTACGTAGGCTACGGCGAAAGCTCTGTGTGGAGCCTCCGCAGAACCATAAATCACCCTTTAGGCTGTTCAAATACTATTTTGGGGCAACAGGAAGGATAAGAAGAAGAGGTATATAAGACATGACACAACAGTAATAAACTCTGGCCTGAATACATGTTGGCTTGTCCCTTGTTAACACTGGAAAACATTCTCCCATCCACGGTGGGCCTTCCATATTGTCCCAAGACTTCAGTGTACACTGGAGTACCTTCACAGAACTGTCTGGAGTCCAATAAAATACTGTTTATGTTGGTTTTGATTAAGTTGAATGTAGAGCCTATTTTCTTAAAAAGACAGTCCCAAAGGAAAGCTTTCACCATGAAAACACAATTCCATGGTAGTATTTTAATTGCTAATAGCTGTTATTAGCTAGCTGGCAAAATTGGACATTGTGTGTCCTCTTGTAATTTAGTTGTAAAAACATTTGCCCACATCATTTTCTAATGGTTCAAAGTCTAATAATTCTTTCATAATCCATTCTGAGCGTGCACATATTGTTAGTTGGGCTTACACTACCGGTCAAAAGTTTGGGGTCACTTTGAAATTTCCATTCCACTCCATTATAGACAGAATACCAGCTGAGATCAGTTACATTGTTTTTTTAACCAGGGCAGCAGTTTTCAGATTACATTATATGCTTACATAATTGCAAAAGGGTTCTCCAGTGTTTTGTCAGTTAGCCTTTTAACATGATATCGGATTAGTAAACAGAATGTGCCTTTGAAACATTGGATGAATGGTTGCTGATAATGGGCAATGTAGATATTGCAGTATTGATCAGCCACATCTTTCTACAACAGTCGAGAACCCTTTTGAAGCGACTTTGAGTCCATGAAAAGCGCTATACAAATTCAATTTATTATTATTATTATAATCTCAGAATGAAATAGCACAACGGGGTGTAAACATTAAACACAGCACTTTCAAGCCGGAGAGCGGAGTTCACTTTGCGGCGAAAACAAAATACTTTCACCCAGGAAACGCTTGTGTGTTCTAATCACAATCTTTTTCCTAAACTTAACTAGTCGTCTTGGTGCCTAAACTTAACTGTCAGAGCTGCATGACGCCCACTTTTTCTGGCTTAACTCCACAACCACGGTCCCTGAAAGGGCCGTCATCTGGCGGTGCCTGTAGCCGGCTCACAGTCACCTGTTGGCGGCTAAACGACTGCCGCTGGTAGCCGGCGTCCCGGAGCTCTGCAGCGGCTAAATACAACCAGCAACTGCCGCTCGGATTTTATCGTTCTATGGCACTATAGACTGTTGACGTTACAGTGCTTTACTTAGTTCAAAATACTTAAATTTTAGGTATATAATATATGGTCTAATTGGTGAAGCAGCATTGATCACTTTGAGGGGGGCATTTTGTCCCCACTGGGGATAAAAAATAATTCAGCAGAGGCAGGGATATGTAGACCAGAAAGGGGAAATATAATATAAAAATATAAATAATATAAAATATTGAATAACTTTTTTTACTACTGTATTATTACTGTATGTCCTTAGAAAGAGGACCAACTGGTTTTTAGATGCAGGAGAGCTTTTAAATCCACATTTGAGTAAATATTTTGCCAGCTGAATCAAACTGTTTCCAGGATATTCAACCTTTTATCCTTTGTTTAATTGGAACACATTTGTTGTTCTAAATATTTGACTCTTTCTTTACAGGGATTGTATAAAAGGTGATAACACCGTATGTCCATGAATATTTGATATGAGATTTAAGTTTTACAGTTCATTATAATTCCTCCTCGGCATTGAGGAGTTGAATGTTTGGTCCATGGCGTTTTGCCAGTAACTCTGGTTGACTTCTTGCTTTTTCACAGAATATTTAGTTTGTATGCCCCCTGGCGTTTCGGAGAATACTGCAACGAACAAAGCGCTGAGCATAGGCGCTTTGTGCGTGCTCCTAGCTCGCGCGCCATCAGAGGATAAACCAGGCTTGAGGCATCTCTATGTATATTTGCAAAAATGAAATGCAATTCTCAAATAAAGGGAGGAAAGCGTTGACGTTCTTTTTAGCCTTCTTCAGTACTTACTGGAAACAATATCGGACAACACTTCTAAACATGGTATTTTTTACATGACTTAAAAAGGGTCTGGAGGGGATCTTCTAAAAACTGAGTAAAAAAAAATAAATAAAATGGAACAATCACATGTTATGAAAAACATGTACGTCATCACCGGGTACCGAAGGTTTTTCGCAAATGTTCAAAGGTTTTAGGAGTCTCTCTAGCAACACTGCACATGGCAGGAGTCTGATTCCCCCCCGGGGCCTCGGTCACTCATTGGGGGACAGAGCAGAGCGAATAGATCAATCGTTCAGCACTGGAAAGTCTGGGTTTAAGAGGAAGTGTCACAGACACACACTGAATCTCCACAGGCTCCGGGGGACACTTGAACCTCACATTCGGGCGCCTGGGTAGCTCACCTGGTAGAGCACGCGCCAATATGCAGAGAGGCCTGGACGCAGCGGCCGCGGGTTCGGTTCGTTTCCGAACTGCGGCCCTTTGCTGCATGTCATTCCCCCTCTCTCTCCCCTTTCATGTCTAAGCTGTGCTGTCACAAATAAAGACCTAAAATGCCAAAAAAAAAAAAAGATCTTAAATAAAACAAACTTGAACCTCACGCGAGAGCCAGGGGGACCAACAAGGTAATCACAGTAACAAATATTTCTATTAACCTTTTCTATTTGTCCTGCTTCCTCAAGTACGACATGGTTCAGTGGGATCAAATGTGCAAGGCTAGCTCAGCCGGCCACAGAGCAAACCAGTGAACGAGTTCTCTGCGTGAGAGCATGTGAGAGCTTAATGTCATGTGCGTCCTCTAGAAAGGCCAGTGTAAGTCTTCAACGTCCCCCGATTGACCCATGTTCACATCCGTCTCCAGCAAGCTCATGATGACCGCCATGGCTGCCTCGTCGCTGCAGAAGCTGCTCAGGCCTGGCACCAAGTCCAGCTGGGACGGCTCGCCTGGGTGACACACAGCAAAGAATGTTTTTTTATTTAATTGTATACTTTTTATTGATCCCCAGTGAGGAAATTACAATTATTTCACTCTGTTGTGTTAGAACACACTACAATACACACACATACTCAGGTCCTATACATGCACAAATGGAGAGATGTCAGAGTGAGTGGGCTGGACAGGCACTCCGAGCAGTTGGGGGGGGGAGGTGAACTGGCACCTCTCCAGCTACCAGTCCACACGTACGGGGACCAGCGACCCTCAGGTTCCCAACCCCGGGAACGGACTGAGCTACTGCCACCCCAAGAAGTCAGACCTTTAGGGGGAAAAAACTGACGCTGTGGAATATCGGGACTGTCCTTCCCCATAAGGCCGTATTCACACAGCCTGTGTCGGCCGTCCGACGATTGGGCCAAAACGCAGGTCTCTCCATTCAGTCCCCTCTGCGGGGTTTGCCACAGAGGGGACAGGCAAAAAAAAAACGCAGCAGGCCTGTAGCAAAAAGGTGAGACTGACTAAACTTTTGGAGAAATCCCACGTCACGCTGCGTTGGCTTATCAAGTAACCGGCGATCAGACTTTTTTTTTTTCTCTCTTTTAAAGTGTGTTGATTGTTGACATAAATAAAAAATAAATTTAAAAAAACCTGTTTGGGTGTACATACGATGTACCCTTCATTTTGCTCCCGTATACCACAATGCAACGCAGTCGTGTTTTCCCGGAGGGGAAGAAGAAGCAGAAGCAACCCCAAAAACTGAAAGAGGAAAAATGGAACTGACTTTCGTTTCTGAACATTGGAAATGTAACACATATACAACCTTTTACTATTCTCCTGAGTGCTCGTATTGTTCCAGGGACGTATTAGAAGTATTTTTGTTTGGGTTTGTTAATGATGATGCTGGGCAGCGTGCCCGCCTCCCTCACACAAATAACCGGCGCATCTACAGACACAACAATGTTTTCAGTGTAGTGACTGAAATCTCGTTTGGTCGTTCCCTATATAGTTCATTATATAATAAGGGAATAGTGAATGAGTGAATGAGGGAACAGATTCCAACTCAACACAGCTAAAGACTGCTGTGAGTTCTTTGTCAATAGAACATGTCAAAAGCTTTTTTTTTTAAGCCTTTGGACAGGGTTTTGTGAGTGTGGCCCATTTCCTCTTCTTTTTGCAGAGAAGTAGAGAAAAAATGATAATACCTTGGACTGGGTTAATGTTTATCCTGCTGACAGCAGCCGAGCTTTCAGAAGTTGCACTGCTCGCGCCCGCTGCTGTCCTCGAGTCACACTGGGACTGGGATGAACTGCCTGATGCCTCCTCTCTGCTGGACGCCTGCAACAAGTCAGGGTAAACATTAAAACACCACACAGGGCCTCATGTTTCATGTTTCCTCTACTGAAGTGGAGTAATTAAACTCAGGAAAACAAGTTGCTGAAGTGTCTTAATATACAATTTTTTTTTCCTGTGCAAAGTTTTGCACAATATTGGTCTTCAGAAGGTGATAAAGAATAATATAAGTACCTGTCTGTCAATGACAAAGAAGTATCACAGGTCACATTTTAATACGTCTTACATTGGAATAAGACTTACACACTATAAGGACATGTGAGCATGCTGTCGTGGAAATACAAGTCAATATAAGTCAAGTTGTGACTTTAGTTATATGTCATGAAAGTAACAGTAAGTATATTTTTGTTACATGAGGTTGCAAATTCAATGAATTGTCTGGTTACGACTAGAGATGGCCCGATACCATTTTTTTCTTCCCGATACCGATTCTGATACCTGAACTCGCGTATCGGCCGATACCGAGTACCGATCCGATACTAGTGTGTCATATATTTTATGATTTATTTTAACAGCTGTATACTACTATCCCTGTATGGATGTGATATCATTTCTATCTTTGTTGTCGGTCTGGCTCAGGTTAAACTCTTTTCACTGTGTGAAACATGACCAAACACAAACGATGAACGCCCCAGAACTCTCTTTTATTCTCCAGTTTGACAGTCAGTTATAACGGAAAAAGAACATAAATAAACTACTTTAACGTCGATTTTCTTTAGGGCTTTATTACGTGGTATGGGATCGCTGCATGAACTCCAGTACTTCCTGATACCGATACCAGCGTTTAAGCAAGACACTTAACCCCTAGTTGCTCCAGTGGCGTGCAACCTCTGACGTATATAGCAATTGTAAGTCGCTTTGGATAAAAGTGTCAGCTAAATTACTACATTACTAATGTAATGTAAAACAAGAAAAAGCAAAAACACAAGCGTAACCAGGTAAAAGTTTCGAAATCTCAAACAAATTGTAACTAAATATTACAGTTAAGTTTATACCTTGTTCAGAAGGTCAACAAGCACACTGATTGTGGCTTGACTTCATAAATGCTAAGAAAAAGAATTGAATTTGCCTCCAAGTAAATAATGATAAGAAATGATGAAGAGGTCACCCACACTGGTGCTGGTTAGTGGGGAAACCAGTGGACACTTCTCCTGGGCCGGGCCAAACGGACTGCAAGCCCCGCTGGATGGAGACGAGTTCATCCTGGAACACAGCAGGAGATTAAATGACTTGACGTTTGAATTATCAGAAATATTCTTCTAGGCTTGTTAGAACTGTTTATATTTGTATCCTATTTGATGTGCCCTACCCCGCTACACGGCACTGCATTTACACATGGCACTTTTTTGTGAACTGTGTAGGGAAGAACTGAACAACGGTTCATCACTTCGTCGAAGTGGACAAGCAAGATTACCCATCAGTCATTGCGCCTCGCTGGAATGACTATTAACATCTGGTAAATTCATTAAATCACATGTCTTCACGAGTTACAGACATTTCAGGAGAATACGTTTTGTGCTGGTATCAGTTTTTGTTTCAACATTTTAGTTCAGTAGTGTAAAATTTTCGACAGTAGCAGCAACGTATCCAAGGTGTTACCAGGGTAACGCATAGAGGAAGTGATATCTGTGTTGGTGACGTCGTAGTGTTTTCCGAATGGAGGAATTTTGTCAAGGGAAGTTAACTTAACCGTCATTCCCTGAACAGGGAGGAGGGAATGCTGTTAATGTACACATAATAGGGTTACACTTAGCTTAAAGGGATACTTTACCGATTAGCATTAAGCTCTGTATCAGTAGAAATCCGGTAGTATTTTTGAATGACCGTGCTTCCCTGCCTCATGTCCCCGAGTCTAGATTTCTCTGTATTGTGGGTCTGGAAAATAGCCTCTGATGACGCAAAAATCGTCATTTAGCGTCATCGGAGGCATTTTTGCCCAGAGGCTATGGACTACAGCCAGCTAGTATGTGTAACACCACTTGAGCCACGGTGAAACGTTGTTTCGTGTATATGGTTGAAATGACAATAAAACCCACTTGACTTGACTCCCTCTCTGTAACCAATTTCACTGTCTATGTCTGTAACCGGTAGGCGTGTCTTGGGAGTGGCCTTGTAGGGAAGCAAAGCAAGTGCATTCTGAGAGTTGTTGTCTTTCATCCACATGAGCCAAAAATACATTTTCTGGCTTTTCTCGGTCTAGAAGGCACCAACTTCTAAACAAATTTCACATTTCTACTACATAAATGACCCAATTTAATACATATTCATCTTTCCAGCGGTGAAATATCCCTTTCATACATATACACACACACAACGCACCTGTAGGAGTCCATGAGCTCGTTTGCGATCTGGGTCCCTATGCTGCCTGCGTAGATCATTGTGCCCAAACCACTGGAAAGGCTGGGAATTATGGGTATTTGCTTTGTGTCTTCTGTGAAAGCAGAGTACAATAAAATCAATATTTACATTTAAAAAAAAAAAAAACACACAAGAAATGAATGCCTATATGAATACACTCCGTGTTTTTCTTACCGTGAAGTGCTTTTGAGTTGCCTGCCTCCTCATCTTTTGTGTGACCAGGCCCCCTGCTGGTGCAAAGGAGTATTTATGCTACTAAATTCATGGTTAAACTGTATTTTTAAAGCTGTGTTATGGCACAATATGAAATCAACACAGAAACAGAAACATTTTGGATCAGTTTTTGGTGCTGCAAAATATGAGAGCAGAGCATGAATGAATGGGGTTGTAACATCTCCTAAAGCGACATTGTATCTGACACAGGTAACGCTTAATATCCACATCTTCGTAAATTAATCGATACTTACGAGATAACCTGGTTTGAAGACACGATAAACTCAACTTCTTTGGTCCATGGATTTGTGAAACTAAACCACTGACTTTGGAGTGAAACGTAGGAGCCGTATTTTGTCTTGAACTTGTAGCACCGTGTCTCGATCTTCTCTTTGCTTCGCAGAACTGCCAAGAGATTGGACACCAGTGTTATCACAGAGCTCAGTTGAAAAGTCCAATTTCATGAACTTCTACTCAACACAAGTGTGGCATTTTGGAAACATAGATATCTTGATTTGGGGGTTCAAATGTCTCACTTAAGTTCTTGATTTAATCAGATATAGGGTTAAAGGAGAATTCCGGCCAATTTTTACATTAATCTTGATCGCTATAAATATGCGAGTACAGTCGATAGAAGAAAAAAAAACGAGCGGAATCGGGGCGGTCAACACAGAGTAGCTGCAGCTACCTCTACAGGCTTCCACTTAGCTAAAATGGCAGTTGTTGGGGCAAGTTTTAGAGTGCCTTTGTGCCTCTTAACAGACACAAAATGCTATTAAAATGTCTGTGCAACATGAACAGGGCCCTTACGTGACAACAAGATGCGTTTTCAACTCAGACATTGTTTAAATTCACCTACCCTGTCTCTATCCTGCCAGTAGCTAGCTCGCCCTGCTAGCTGCTAGCTGCCGTGTGTTCAGCCAGGCTTCTGTGATAATCATCACACAGCAGTTCCGTGTGTATTTGTAGCTCATCCATTTTGTGTGCGATCGATTTGGTGTTGGTGAGTAGGAGGCTAGGCAGTGGAGATCTGTGTGGTAGCTAGTTCCCGACCGGTGTCGTGCCAAGGTACTTAACCCCGGCGGGATTTGTATCCCCTGGCCGCGGGAGCGTGCGTGCACTCAGGGCGGAGTTTAACTGCTGCACTTCGAATTCACCTCTTAAATGGAACAAATAGCGACGTGGAAGACTCAACAGGGTTTTCCATAGTAACAAGGGACTCATTCATTTACATAAATACGTTTATTTGTTACATTAAGGCGACGTCTGAATTGTTTAATCCGTCGTTTAGTATTGTGGATTAATCGACAGTGTTTCCAAAGTTCCATATTGACATGCACCTTTGCTACATAGGCTGACTGATAGGCCTATCTATGTGAGTCATGCAGGTTTATGAACAATATTTTACTTTAATCTAGGCTACCTCCATCTGTCCATTGTCTGCGGGTGTGGTCTGACAAGGATGCCTCATCTTTGCTTACCCGTCCCTCCCTGCCCTCTGACGTGATTTCTGTTTTAATTAAATTTTTCAATTAACCGCTTTGTTCACCTGTCTACCATATAAGTTACAGTGGGGATACACAAAATATCAGGCCGTTTTTTCACCTGATGTAATGTGTATCCCCGCTCCTAACATGCAATGGGTCTGTCCTGTCATCATGTGTGTTGTTGTCTGTGTTTACCAGAGGCCTGTACTACGAATCCAGATCAACATGTCCCTGGATTTCTTTCAGTTACCCGGCTTCACCTAACCTAACAACCCCGGTCCCGCATAAGCTGTATCACGACGCTGGTTATCAACTAGTTCAGTCAACCCAGGGTTTCCCAATCCAGCGGCGCGCGCGTTCACATAAAAGAGGCGGTGTTTGCACAGCACGACCAATCGCAAACATCTACCAGAGCCGCATATTTTACATAAGAAGAGCAAACTATAATTCTACATAAATATGAAGAACACAGACAATACAATACAGTCGCTGATTCCTAAAACAGGAGGAAAGCTGGCAAATGCGTAAATCACAACGCTTATCAATATCTTCCCAATCAGTCAGGCACTAGATCTGACCATAATTACACTTGTGCTTTCCATAAACTGCCGTAGCTTTAGCCTATTATTTCAGTTGCAACCCTGGCAGTGCGGAAGCGATCGTGAGAGCAAATAAAATATATAAAAACATAATTCAAACCGATGTGCGCATTGGCAACACACGGCTCAAGATGCCGATAGCCTATATGTAATTCCCTCCCATTAAAATCTATATATTTCATAAAAATACCCATCAGGGAATGTTAACGGGGTGGTCGGTCTCTAAATGTTTTAACTTTTATGAGCGGGGATACACGTTACATCAGGCTGTTTTTCACCTGATATAATGTGTATCCCCTCCCCTAACATGCAAAGGGTCTGTCCTGTCATCATGTGTGTTAGTTTCAGTGATACACTTACACATTATTTCAGGTGAAAAACAGCCTGATATAATGTGTATCCCCTCTGTAACTTTTGCTAGAAAACAACAGACATCTCCATATTATCTCAGGTTGTTTATTGTGACCTGGTAAACACAGACAATAACACACATGAGGACAGGACAGACCCTTTACACGTTAGGGGAGGGGATACACATTATATCAGGTGAAAAAACGGCCTGATATTTTGTGTATTCCCTCTGTAACTTATATGGTGGACAGGTGAACAAAGCGGTTAATTGAAAAGCCATATTAAACTAAATTAAATTAACCACACAGAGAATGGACAGATGGAGGTAGCCTAGATTAAAGTAAAATATTGTTCATAAACCTGCATGACTCACATAGATAGGCCTATCAGTCAGCCTATGTAGCAAAGGTGCATGTCAATATGGAACTTTGGAAAACACTGTCGATTAATCCACAATACTAAACGACGGATTTAACAATTCACACGTCGCCTTAATGTAACAGACAAATAAACGTATTTATGTAGATAAATGAGTCCCTTGTTACTATGGAAAACCCTGTGGAGTCTTCCACATCGCTATTTGTTCCATTTAAGAGGTGAATTCGAAGTGCAGCAGTTAAACTCCGCTCTGAGTGCACGCACGCTCCCTTAGGTTAAGTACCTTGGCACGACACCGGTCGGGCCTGCTAGTCCAGCTAAGGGAACTACCACACAGATCGCCACTGCCTAGCCTCCTACTCACCAACACCAGATTGATCACACACAAAATGGATGAGCTACAAATACACACGGAACTGCTGTGTGATGATTATCACAGAAGCCTGGCTGAACACACGGCAGCTAGCAGCTAGCAGGGCGAGCTAGCTACTGGCAGGATAGAGACAGGGTAGGTGAATTTAAACAATGTCTGAGTTGAAAACGCATCTTGTTGTCACGTAAGGGCCCTGTTCATGTTGCACAGACATTTTAATTGCATTTTGTGTCTGTTAAGAGCAGGGCCGCCGCCAGGAATTTTGGGCCCCATGACAAAAGAAATCTAATTGGGCCCCCTCTGCGCAGCTGTTGTCACCACTTCTCTAGGACCTAACCGTCCCATCAAAAGCTTTACATAACTCTAATTAAAGGCTTGCAACTGTCTTGCTTCTTGTAGTTTAATACAGTTAATATTGTCTGTATCTTACATGCAGGCTCAAATAAGCTACTCACTGTTTCCAACTGTCCAGCATCCAGTACAGACAGTAGGTTGTTTTTTTTAATTTTATTTCATAATGATCATTATGTGAGAAAATAATTGTTATTAATGTGTTTGAATCTCTGTCATTAATAAATATTTCATTTTCTTTTTTGTAATGGTAAAAAGAGCAAGAGAGACAGAGAAATCCCCACAGACTCCCTGCAATGATGCTAACTGGCATGTCATTGAACACAATGTTGCTCACCTTCTTCACTGGGACAGGGAGGGGCACATTTAGGGGGAGACTGGGCTGCTGCTGACTCCTCTGTTGTTAAGTCTGCTAAAAGGGGCAGTGACAATGATTCAATATGAATATCTTGCTAAACGTTTCCCTGCACTGATTAAATGGTGATTAAATGTAGGCTAACACTAGTCTGTAGCTAGCTAGCTTATTTCACTATGGACATTAAGCCAACAGGTTAATACCACTCACAGACTATAGGCTACTCACCTTTCTTGGTGAAAAACTGAGTTACAGTTTGACACCCTTTCCTTTGTCTTTCCTCTCTCTCTTTTCTCTCTTTCCTTTTTTGAAAACCAGATTTTGATTTAACGTTACTTGGCAACATTGTGGTCACTGTAGTTCTGGCAACATTGTGGTCACTGTAGTTCTGGCGGATCTACTGACTGCAACTAAACACTGTCACTGAGTGCGCTTAGGCAGGACCAAACCATTTCATGCAGATACAGGGGGGTGGTCGGTCAATATGGATGTTTACTTTTTTGGTCAATGGAGATATTTAACTTTTACTGCCAAAAACAAATAAAAACAAAGAGATCATTAATTTTATTATTATATTTGAAATATATATACTGAATGATGATGGTTTAATAATTTTAGATTAGTTTTTACCTATTTTCTGGGGCCCCTGTCAGTCATGGGCCCTTGGAATTGTCCTAACTTTTCCCCCCTATACAGCACCCCTGGTTAAGAGGCACAAAGGCACGCTAAAACTTGCCCCAACAACTGCCGTTTTAGCTAAGTGGAAGCTACTCCGTGTTGACCGCACCGATTCGGCTCGTTTTTTTTCTTCTATCGACTATACTCGCATATTTATAGCGATCAAGATTAACATAAAAATTGGCCAGAATTCTCCTTTAACGTTTCCATCCGTGGCTGCTTTGTTCCATCACCTTGCCTGTGTTTGTCTGCGAGGTGCAGCAAGTCGTCCTGGTGGAAGTACTCATAGCACGATGTGCCGAGAACTTCCTGCGGCAAGTAACCGATAACTGTCGTGGCTCTGGGAAAAGAGAGAGGATGCAAAAGGAGTTTAGTTACTCTGGTGTCTTTCGCCGTCTCTCAGGATTGTGCCGCTTCAAAAACAAGAGACAAGTGGAAATGGAAGGGAATGCTGTATAAATGAGCCGCTCCACATGGAACATTCAGCAGTTACACATATGGGAAATTAGATTAAATGATTCACTATAGACTACTTGTGGTATTACAGAGTTTCCCCCCAGTGTATTGCAAGAGGTAATATCCAGTTAGCTTTTAGCACTGACTTAATGTAGAGCCCTCTGAAATCTGTCTTATAGCTTTTTTCAATTCTCAATTTTGCGATTCTATCCATGATTCTGCTATCACAGAAACTTTTGGGCTCTACATTAATGCTGCCATCAGTCTGTGACTGGCCCCAGCCGGACCCTCGTCAAAAATAAGACACTTGCCACCGGGCTAAACAATTTTTCTGGGGGAAACCTTGCAGTATGAAAGTACTCCCCAACAAAAATGAGATGACATTTTCAGGTGATGCAATCAGGATGCATAGGTCCTTCTGAGAACCAACGGCAAAGACAGAAAGGATTGTCTAAACTCACAGCTGAAGAGAAAAAAACTGTGCTCAGAGGCCTCCTCCCATCCACTTTACCATTCCTTTTCAGCTAAACTGTGTGCTAGGGCTGCTCGATGATGGAAAAATAAGAGTTTACTTGCAAAACGTAATGTGCAAAATAATGTTTCAGTGTTTTGCAGATAGAGTTGAAATCAGGAAACTCACTGCTGTTCTACAAAAGTGAACTTGCCGTCGATGGCCCAGCGGGTCACAAACTCAGAGGGCCTGATGGTGAGCTCTTTGGGAGACTGGTGGGACACGGGAGTGAGCAGGCGGCACACCGTCACCAGGCAGCTTAGGTCGCAGCTTTCCATCTCGCCGTCGCCCTCCGAGTCCAGCTGGCTGCTCGGACAACTGCGCATGTATCCAGTGCAGTGGAGGGTACAGTATCTGGAAGTGTCTGCAGGCACAAAAAGTAGTTTCTCATTGTTTTTTTAAATAATTTCTTTAATAAATCGGGAAACCTCTGTATGTTTGTGTGTTTGTGTGCGTATGTCTTTGAAATATCTCATGAATCGTTCACCCAATCTACTTCACACTTGGTTTCCTGGGTACCCAATGAACTCGGGGTTTGGAGCAGTTTGGACAGCATTTGATATTGGTTATTAATAAAGCTTTTTGCTGATTGGCTCTCATAACAGCCTGGAGGGATGGCGCACTGCCATGAGTCCATGAAGCAAATGTCTGATTACTCCATATTTTAATTGGGATATTTTGTGATTAAATTCTGAATCACCAACGTTTTCTGTCAGGTAAATGTAGTAGTAGCCTACATGTAGTAGTAGCCTACAATGTTTTCCTCTGAGGTAGAAGTACACTTTAAGTCAGTAGTAGACTGGTTGCATATTAAGAGCTTTGGGTTCCTTCTGTAAGTCATTTTGGGGGGGCACTTTGGTTCTGGAGAATGCTACAAGAAGCAATACCACAAGCCAAGCAGTCAGCCCATTCCAAACTGACACATTATGAACCAGGGGCAATTCTAGGATGAGACCTTTAGGGGGGCTTAGCCCCTAATGAGAATGTGACACGAATACAGTGCCTTGCAAAAGGCCTGTACTCAGTGGCGGATCTAGAAAATTTGACATGGGGTGGCAAAGGGGTGGCGAAAGGTCTTGGCAGGGTGGCATTGTAAATGCCTTGTGTGGCAAATAGAGGAAAAACTGTAAAACTGCATAACATAATTCTATCATTTGTTTGACCTTTTGATTGATCATAATTACTGATATAGTAAGACGCGGGCAGTTTGACAGGTGACGCGAAAGCGGGCGCAATCCTGTGAAACTCGCGTTTTTGCTTGTCACACGCACACGCCCGCCCGCTGCAAGAGTTGAATTGTGTTGAACTTTTCCCTACGCCAGCAACACACCGTGCAAATCAATGAACAAGAGACTGATTATTGCTGTTTGTGAGTTCCTTAAATATAAAACTGTGTTCTAAACAGTTATCAGGACATAGACAGCGGGGCTTTTGTTGGTCAGAGCATCGGCACAAGACTGGATTTATCGGGTAACGTCCGTAATTACGACTGTGCTAATTTAGCTAACTTTAGCTATCAACAATAACAGATCATGGTTAGGAAAATACTAGGATTGCCACTTTTTGTTATAAACGGACCAGTGATTAGGGATATATGATACCACAGTCAGCTGATCTCATTCAGTTGTACGGCAGGGATACAGTAGTGCACAGAATCCCCATGGTTACTATACATTGATCGCCTGGCGTTTAATCGAGGAGCATTGTCCTTCACATGAGGAGCGAGATCCTGCGGATCCACGCGACTATGCAGGCGAAGTGTCGCTCCCCGTGTGAAAAGCCCTTTATACCCACAATTCTCACTGTTGCAGCAGCGAGGCATAGGGATAGCTTCATAGGTAATAATAATAATAATAATAATAATAATAATAAGTAGTTGCTGAGCGCACATGGTTATTGGAGTTAGAGAAACTCCCAACTGGCGCATATTTGTGTGTACTGCTCTTGTGCAAAGACATCCATCTTTTTCCTTTCCATATTTCGTAAAGTGTTCTTTCTTTGCCATATTTTAGGAATCATCAGAAATCATTACATTCATACTGTATATTCAAACATAAACAAACTGCTATCCCATAGCAACAATAGAATCAAAGATAGAATGGAATAGAATCAATTACCATTTGGATTGAAAACATAAGAATACATGTTGTTGTTGTTGTCATAACGACACACTATGAATACTGGGACCCAACTTTAGTTCTGACACAAATTCACTCAGACAGCAGTTTGTATCAGAGAGTCATTTGACTGTGACAATCCAAAGGTGCACATTGCAACGAGAGAAAAGACACTGTTGTCCAGCAGAATACAAAGTTGGAAAACATGGAATTCCACTCCAGAGAGATTGAACTGCAAATGAATTTCTATCTCAGTTCACTTGAAGAACAAGTACGGTGTGAACTGAAGGACAGCGAGGCGAGACTCACCCAGTGTGAATCTGAGGGAAGAGTTCACCTAATAATCCGAGAGGACTTGCTGGCCAATGTCCTCGATGAGCTCCAACAACAGAGAGAGGACAGCAGTTGGAGCCGTGAGAAAGAGTTGATGCAGAGGGAGATGCTCGCGGTAGGTAAGACCACCAACGTGATGTTGGAGAGCGATCTGGAGATTGAGAGGGCTCAAGCTCAGGAGCTGAAGAATAAATTGAGCAAGATGGAGGAAGCTCTCCGAAAACAGGCAGAGGAGGCAAAGGAGATACTGGAAAGATCTCAGGCTTCCCATAGAGCCCAGCTGGATGAGGCTCTGGCTGAATGTGTCCGCTCCTCATCCAGGGAAACAGAGTATCTGAAAACCCAGCTGGGAAAAATCTGCAACATGCTGCGAAAAGCCCAAAAAGATCTGGACCTGCAGACCTTGATTACTGAAGACCTGAAAGTCAAATTGGAGCAGGTGAAGGGAGAGAAGGAGGCCCTTAAAAACAATGTGAAGACTCAGAAGATGGAGCTTCGTAAGGAAAGACAGATGCTCGCTGTAGCTAAGACCAACGTGGAGTTAGAGTTGGAGAGCTATCTGGAGATTGAGAGGGCTCAAGCTCAGGAGCTGAAGGATAAATTGAGCATGATGGAGGAAGCTCTCCGAAAACAGGCAGAGGAGGAAAAGGACATACTGGAAAGATCCCAGGCTTCCCATAGAGCCCAGCTGGATGAGGCTCTGGCTGAACGTGTCCACTCCTCATCCAGGGAAACAGAGTATCTGAAATCCCAGCTGGGAAAAATCTGCAACATGCTGCGAAAAGCCCAAAAAGATCTGGACCTGCAGCACTTCATTACTGAAGACCTGAAGGTTGAATTGGAGCAGATGAAGGGAGAGAAGGAGGCCCTTAAAAATAATGTGGAGACTCAGAAGATCGAGCTTCGTAAAGAGAGACAGATGCTCGCGGTAGGTAAGACCACCAACGTGACGTTGGAGAGCTATCTAGAGATTGAGAGGGCTCAAGCTCAGGAGCTGAAGAATAAATTGAGCAAGATGGAAGAAGCTCTCGGAAAACAGGAGGAGGAGGCAAAGGACATACTGGAAAGATCCCAGGCTTCCCATAGAGCCCAGCTGGAGATGCAGGACAAAAGCCACAATAACCTCATGGCTGCTCTGAAGAAACAGTGTGAACATCAGCTGGAGAGTGAGCGTGTCCTATGGCAGCAGGACGAGCAAAGCTTTGTGAGTGACTGCCTCGTGGCTGCTCTGAAGAAGGCTGAGCAGCAGCTGGAGAGTCATCTCAACGAGTGGAAGGAGGACAAGTCATCCCTCCTTCAGGCCACAGAAAGCCTGAAGCTGACTCAGCAGGAAAAGGAGCAGGAGTGGCAGAGGACTGAGAGCACCATGAGGTCCCAGCTGGTAGATCTTCAGAGCCAGATAATGAAAAAACACAAGAAGAAGAAGAAGTGGTACAAAAAGCTTCTTTGTGGCTGAGGAAATGAAAATGCATTTGTACTTGTATAGTGTCTGTCTGTCTTGTGGGTCTGTCTGTCTGTCTGTCTGTGTGTGTGTGTGTGGGTCTGTCTGTCTGTGTGTGGGTGGGTCTGTCTGTCTGTGTATGGGTGGGTCTGTCTGTCTGTGTGTGGGTGGGTCTGTCTGTGTGTGGGTGGGTCTGTCTGTCTCTGTCTGTGTGTGGGTGGGTCTGTCTGTCTGTGTATGGGTGGGTCTGTCTGTCTGTGTGTGGGTGGGTCTGTCTGTGTGTGGGTGGGTCTGTCTGTCTGTGTGTGGGTGGGTCTGTCTGTCTGTGGGGGTCAGTCTCTGTCTGTCTGTCTGTCTGTGTGTGTGTGGGTGGGTCTGTCTGTCTGTGTGTGGGTGGGTCTGTCTGTCTGTGTATGGGTGGGTCTGTCTGTCTGTGTGTGGGTGGGTCTGTCTGTCTGTGGGGGTCAGTCTCTGTCTGTCTGTCTGTCTGTCTGTCTGTCTGTGTGTGTGTGGGTAGCTCTGTCTGTCTGTCTGTCTGTGTGTGTGTGTGTGTGTGTGTGTGTGTGTGTGTGTGTGTGTGTGGATCTGTCGGTCTGTGTGTGTGTGTGTGTGTCTGTGTGTGTGTGCGTGTGTGTGCGTGTGTGTGTGTGTGTGTGTGTGTGCATTTGCACGCAGGGTGTGTGATGCGTCAGTGCAGTAGTGTTGGAGTAGTAGTGCCTGTAGTTAGTGCATGCTGCTTCTGCTTGCCACTCTCTGCTTTCAGCTACTGCCACCGGATAGCCCTTTGTTTTCAGGGGCGAAAAGAGGAGCCGAGTGTGTAAGCCTCCTCAGCCGGCACATAGCCTCTCCACTGCCAAGATCTCGTACACGCCTCCCTGTGGCACACATGGTAACTGGTCCCTTGTGGTTCCAGGCTAAGTTGTACGGGATCTCGGAGCAGCAGTGGGCCCCAGAGACGTGGCATGTAGGTCCATCGGTGAGTGGAAACACCCTGATGCCCGTCAACCACTGTCCCAGTTATGGGTAAATAGCCCCAGCTATGGGTAAATAGTGAAGACCCCAACAGCAGCGCAGGCGGAAGATGGTGGTGTGAGAACCACCACAACGGCTGGGAAGGCGGAAGAAGGCAACCCCACAGCCACGTGGGTTAACTCGGGAGGGTACAGTGGCTAGGGGAGCAAACCCCGAAGACAAACCTGCAACTGGGGACAGGCACAGGCGGAGTCCAACTGACCGGACCCCCGGCAGCCCCCTGCAACTCCTGCCAGACGAAGGTCGTCATGTGTTTCCTCATGCCACTGGAGGTCCATCTGGTAGGAGTGAAGATGGTGGGAATAAGGTCTGCGCACCCACACCCTCACCTTAATCCTCACCTAGGCGCAAGCTTCTTGCCGCCACCCCCCAAAAACATCCTGTGGCGATGTGAGAAAACTGAAACTAGTCCTCACAACTATATAATAACTACTGCATACTCACAAACACTAGCTACACAAATAATCTTTTAAAATAAATGCATACAAATGATGTCATGTTTGTTGGTGTGACGGCCCTGGGCCTGTCCTACATGTGTACTGTGGTTTGTCTTGTTAACTTGCAGGTGTAGCGGAGGCGATAATGAGATGACTGTGATCACCTGGCCGGTCCTCCCAGACTATTTAACCCCCGCCTGCCCCGAGACCAGGCGGACGCATTCTCCCGACTGCGCACCAACATGTTTTCTCTCTGTTTGAGTTTTCCCTTTGTTAACTACTGACAACATGCACCTCACATTCTCCATTACATCCATACACCTACACTCATCATCACTGATACTGACAATCACACCTCATCGTTCTCTTGTTTGCATCATTATTTAATAAATGTCACTTTATTATTGTTACGTTGCTGTGCATCTATCTGTTTTGTTGTGGCCTGTGAGCCGGTTGAACAAGTTGGGGGCTCGTTTGCCATGGGTATAAAACCAGGACCTTGTTTGTGGTTTTCTTTAGTTAATCATAGTTAGTTGCTGTTGAGGCAATTTGGTTTAGTTGAGTTATTCTATTGTTGTTTAAATGTTAAGTTGCACTACAGTCATGTGTAATATATTTTGGTGTAAAAACCCCCAAAATATAAGTTGGCTCAAATTATATATGTTAAATATAATATACTAAATACAGGTTTTTGTCTGGAGGTACATGTTGGTCATCCAAAGAAAATAATTGAATTAACAACACGGGAGCATTTCTTTCAGGGCCATTTTGCAGGTTTACTACGAGTCTCATGTAGCTTTAGACTTTAAGACCAAACAGGTTTATTTAGTGTCACAGAGCCTTTCAAACACAGCTGCAGTTCAACGTTTTATGAAGAAGAAATGCTTTAGAATATACTCTGGTTATTGTCAAATCAGCTACAAACGTGAATTATTTGGTAAATATCAATTATCAGTTAACTTTTTTGTTTTGGGAATAATCAATAAATCCTATGATTTTAATACATGTAGTTTTGGTTTAAAGGTGCTGTAGGTAGGATTGGGAAGATCCAGGATTTAGCCAAAAAAACTTCTCAGTCCCTCCCCCCCTTTCTGCTGAAGCCCAAAACGTTCTCGCGTGTGCATGAGCAGTGATTGACACGCAGTTAGACACCCCCGGCCCTGATTGGTGCATCTGAACAGGGAGCTGTGGATTTTTGCAAATCGAGCTACAGACTGTAGGTGGTGCCAGAGGAGCTGGATTTTTTTTTAAATGACCTGCTTCATGTAGTTCTACTGGAACATAGGGTCAGTTTCAGCAAATATGACAGAAAGTTAGTTTTATAAGTCTTACCTACTGCACCTTTAATGATGTGCCTGAGCCACGCCTCTTCAGCCGACACAGAAAGCAGACGATCTACGATTAAAATGTTGGTAACATTGATGTGTATGTCAAAATGAATACATCTTTATTTTCAATTATACAAATTATCAATCGCAATATATTGCGTCACCAAAAGCTACCGAGCTCATTTCCATATATCGTGCGATAAGTCCATGTATTGACTATCGCGACAGGCCTGCTCGTGAGAGCAATATCTGGCTTTTTAGCTGCCGAATGCTCAACTATGTTCACCCGCTAGTTGTAACTGTTTCTCTCTTTCGGTCATTCGGTGCCGGTTAGGTGGCTTTATCAGAACTTTTTTCACTTAAAACAGCTGCCTGCTGCTGATGGAAATTGTGCTGAAGAGAGCAGTGAGAGTGAACCAAAACAGTAAAGTTGTAGGCTATGAAACATAAGAAATGACCTGGACATTGCTAAAAACGCTTTTTAGAACTGAACAACTTTTGTTTGTCACTACGAGCCACCCCTTTTTCATTATACCTAGTCATTTTTTCCATAGTTAATAACACAAAATATTGATCAGTGCAGCTTTAAGGATTTATTTTATTTGAGAAACACATTGGCCAGAGTGACTAACAGACAGCCTCTATCTATCTAAACAGGAAGAGAGTGGTGCAATAAAATGGGCATAAACACAAATAAGTTGTCTTTGAATCCTAAATCGCCAGGATTTTGAGTGCGCGACCAGAGGACTCTATTTTTTTCAGCTGCGCGCGACAAAGCGGAAACAGGATGCACGAACAAGCTTGAGGGCAACCGGATGCCAGGACTCTCAGAGTGACTGCAAGTCTCTCTTGTAAACTTATTGGGTTAAAATGAGCTCTTTAATGGTGAATGAAAGGCTTGATACGACGAAGTAGGTCATCCAATCAAATCGAAGCATTGACGCCAATGCTGCTGCCAGTTCTGCCGCTGTTTACCTTTTTCTTCTTCTTCTAGTCTGTAGAAAGAGCAAAGTCGGTAGCCTTTCCTCATTAGCGCCACGCCACCTCTGTTCAGGAGAAGACTGCAACTAGTGGCCACCACGCGCGAGTATAAACAGTTACGGCGCTCCTGTGATGCCACACTGGCGCTCGACAGGTCGGCTGCAGTGAGTATACCGCACGCAGCGTTGTGCCTGAACGCGTTCATTGAACGATAGTTCATGAACTCGTTCGTATTTTGGGCGAACGTGAACTGCATTACTGCCTGATGAACGTTAACTGTGAACTCGTTCGTTCTGGTGTCTGTGAACGGCACGCTCTCTCAGTTTAACTTTGTTAAATAGGGTGCCAGATTTCTTTGGAGAACTTCCAGGCAAAAACCCGGCTGAAAACACACCGTAAACGGGCCTTAATATGTAGAGGAACATATGGAAAAAAAGAACTATGAACTAGTATTTTTGGAACTGTGAACTTAGTTCAAAATGTTGAAGTATGAACTATGAACTGAACTAGTTCATTTTAAAATGTGTGAACTGAACTTTGAACTAGTTCATGTAGAAAGTGAACTTTCCCAACACTGACCGCACGTTTCAGTCACTCCAGTCTTTGCCGGCAAGCCAGACTGTGCGAACGCCGCTCTGCACATTTAATGCAGGGACCTAGCTAAGTATTTGAGGGGCAGGGGGGCTAAGATTACATCTACAATTATTATTTATTATTAATTAATATAAATGAATTGTTTCAATGTTTTAAGAAGCTTGTGGACATAGTGGCAGTTTGTTTTTACAAGCACAGTTTTTTTTAAACACCAAAGGTAGAGGGGAAGCTGGGGGGGGCAAGGCCCTACAGTGGGGGGGGGGTCAGCTGCCCCCCCCTTGCCCCTCTGTAGCTCCGCCCCTGCCAGTACTGACCTTTCTTTATGGAAGTACAGGGAAGAAAGCGTTTGTCCTGCTTCCCCGCCACCCGACTGTGCTTCAACCGGCAGAAGAAGGATCTCCGGGCTCCGGTGGACAAGAGGGGCGGCCTGGCGGGAGCGTCCACCTGCACCTGAACCCCGGCTGCACACAGAAAGACAGCATTGGTGGCGTTTACATATAGTGTTAATTGTCAGCTTGCTTGATTCTCATTTCAGATATAGCTACAATGAGACCTGTAACAATTATTTAATAATTGTCTAATCGCAATCTTTTTGAAGTAATCGCCGTTTCTTTGTTTAACACCAATTCATTGCTAACATTAGCTAAGGTCTTAAGGGGTGTGACTGTTGATGGTGATTATCAATTTTATGTTTGTTTAAGAAAAAAATACAACGTTTTATGATTTTTTTTAAAAGAGACGTGGTTTACTTCATAAGCTGTGTACTTGTGTTATTACACCATCTGGGTCACATAACAGATAAATACATAAATATATATATATATATATTTTTTTTTATTTTTTTATTTGACTTAAAGAGACAATTATATCGTTGATTACAATTATTGTTTATTGTAGATTCATAAGCGGTCATGTCTACGGTACGCATCATTGTGTTTTATATGAACGTGTTGGGTGATCTTTTCTCCAAGAGAGACATGATACTCACCGGTATCCTCTTTATTTATAAGGCTCTTATTGGAAAACTACCACAGTACCTTACAGAACCTCTCTGTTACTCAGAGGGACATTATCAGCCTCCCTTTTGCTTCATGTTCCCCGAGCTCGCTCTGAACTTGGAAAAACTGCTTTTTAACTTTAGTGCACCTGACTCCTGGAACAAATTCCAACACTTCCTCAAAATCAACTCACTTGTGCCTTTTGGACAATTTAGAAATCACGTTATGATATCAAAAGCGGTGTGCACTGTTTTGCTACGGTTTCCTGGTTGAGCGACACGTTTCCTCGGCTGAGATGTGTTTTCTCTCGTTTGGTGGGTGTGTCTGTCGTTCATTGTCTGTGTCACCGGTGATAACCAATCAGCAGAGACGTGTCTGTAAACTCGTGGTAATAAAAAGGCAGAGCTCATGCGCACACAACAATGTATTCAACACACCCCCGTTTCAGTTTAAGAAAACGTGTTGCTACATACGTTGTGTCGGGGCTGAACGTGGCCCTGGTTTTAAACCTGCAAACTTCTACTTGTACTTGCTTTTGCATCCTTATAATCCTGATTTATTCATCAAATCATTTTTCCAACTCAGACGGTTTTAGTGTCTTTCTATTTTTCTTATGATGGTGTTGTTGTTGTTTGGTTTTTGTCTTTGTAATTTTACTCAATGTCATTGTAAATGAGGGTCGCCCCTCAATGATCTCTCGAGTATAAATAAAGGTTGAATGAATGAATGAATAAATGATTGAACCAACCTGGCAACAGACTTACTTGCAGCGTCAATGAGGCATTGGCGAGGATACTCCGAAGACGACAGCTGTTCCTTCACCTTGTTGATGTCTTTGGGATGGATGAAATCGAACAAGCTCTGCCCAGTCAGCTCCAACTATGAACCCATATGACATGCATCCATTTATTCAACTTTACCATCTTTGTTTTATTCAACTCTCTTTGTTCATGAACTGCAACCTGATGCTTAATCGTTGTGTTGTTTGTTCAGTTGTGTATCCTTTCCGGTTCTTCTACAGCCCTGATCATGCAGCTCACTGTATCAAAACTTGTATAGGAAGATATCAGCTGACTGTTTGCAGCTCTACATACAGTCAATGTAGCTGGGCTATAAGAGAATTGCTGCAGCATGTATCTAATCATGGTTTACTGGTTATCCCCAAAATAACACATGCTGCCCTGCAGACATGGTGTCAGATTACTTTAGAAGCCTTTCTTTTACATCCCTCCTAATCTCCATTCCTTTCTGCCTGCCTACAGTCCGTGTAAAAGCTGGAAAATGTGGTCAAGAATGTAGAGCAGGTGTGGTTTACACTCTGAATGCCAAGCCAACAGACTTTATTTTTTTTTTTTTTATAAAGCTCAGAGGTTGCTGGCCCTGCAGAAAAAATTAAAAAAAAACTAGATTTGGACTTAATTATGAAGTATAACTTGTGTGTTTTTGTTTGCTCATAAAATCTGCAGAAACACAATTTTGTGTTGTAGACTTGAGTTGTAAATATCCGGTTCCTCCACCATATGAGGAATATGTGGCACAAGCACAAATCCAGCATGCTGAGAGTAGATGAAGTTGAGACCTTTATATGGGGGCCCAAACTGACAAAATGCAGTGCAATTTTCCCACCAATCGGTTAGTAAAAAGCTATAACGCTTCTTTACTTTAACATCAACAACCTACACAGGTGTATTCAGTTCATCTGTTTGTTTTAGTCTCGCCTTGCCAGACCTTCCTCCACAGCACTGCGGAGGAGGGTCTGGCTAGTCCACACAGCATTCCGGGATGGGAGAAAAACGTGCTCTGGTTTATTGGCATTTCTTTAAACCAATCACAATGGTCTAACCACTGCACGGAGCAACGGTCCCGCTGCAAAATAACCTCGGGAAGGATCTTGTTTTGGTGGAACATGTGTACGTTCAAAGGTTGTTTAATCCACCAGAGGTTAGAATGCCAAAACAAAGAAAGCGGAAGGTGACGGACATCCGGCTGAAAAAGAGGCGGTATTTCCCGCGGCACCTGAACAATCCCGGAAGTGGAATGTCGTGGATATAGACTAGTCTGTTTAGACCTCTTCCCAGGATTTTGTGGGAGTGTTTAGACTGATTGACTGACATCTTCCTGAGCCTCCTGTTAGCGTTGTTGCACCTGATAGGGCGGGACATCCCGCCGCCTCCTGTCTGAACCCGGCGTGAGACTCAAACATGTTGACCATGGCTAAATCCCTTCACTGTTTCATGCGATCTTGATGCACACTGCTCTTTCAGCGGTCAAGATGCTATAATGTAGTCATCGCATGAGTCTCAACACAGCGTGGGCACGAGCAGCAGTGGTGGGTGGGGCGAGGCCAGATCCATTATTTCTCAATGAGGGAGAAAGTGTAGCTGTGCTACCAGCCCCTTTTCAGAGTTTTTTTTAAAAAACTTTTTTTATGGGGAAACCATGATAAACAACATATTAATCATAACAGTAGTCTTTTTTTTTTTATTAAAACATTTTTCTGGAGGGGGACTTTAACTAGAATGGTTTAAGTATAAAGCTATAATTCTTTTTTTTCACTTTTTACACTGAATTATTTCACTTACTGTTAGTTGATATTTTCAGTTAGATTGTTGACTACTCTGGTAAAATGTTACTACATTTTGTCATTTTTGTGGCTCCGTACTTTCATGCTATTTTGCCTCATTTTGACAACATAAAAAAAAAAAAAAAAAAAAGAAAAGGTAGGTTAAATGTTGAGCATCTAAGCCAGGTGAACCAGCAGAATGACCTGCAACGTTTAATATTTAAAGCTGATGACTACAGCAAAATGAGTGTGTGCCACACCCACCTGGCTAAGGTTGAGGATCTTGGAAACGGACTCGGAGATGAACAGGATTTTGGCCCGGTCACAACTTACAACTAACAGGAAACCGTCCACAGCCTGGTAGAAAGAGATAAAAAGACATGTTAATACACAGATAGATAGATAGATAGATAGAGCGAGAGAGGTAGGTAGGTCGATAGATAGATAGATAGATTGATAGATAGATAGATAGATAGATAGATAGATAGATAGATAGATAGATGTAATAATGAAATAGGAACTGGTGGGGGTCTTACATGAGTACCTACCCTGAGCAGAAGGTGCTTGAGGTCATCATGAGACAGGATTGAAGGGTTGGACGTGGTGTCTGTAAAGGCGCTGCCTGTCCCAGCTGGAAACACAAGAGACACCGTTTAGAAGTATTTAGATCCTTTTCTTAAGTAAAAGTACTAATACCACATTGTAAAAATACTCTGTTACAAGTAAAAGTCAGGCATTGAAAATGTAACTTAAGTAAAAGTATGTACGTATCATCAGGGAAATGTACTTAAGTATTAAATCTAAAAGTACTCAATGCAGCAAAAATCCTCACATTTTAGAAACTGGAAACCATGAAAACAGTTCTGTCAATCAAGTGTTTAAACAGCTAATCGTTTCAGCTGGACTTGTAGGTCTATATATTGTTGGGTAGTTTGATTTATTAAAAAAACATTGTATTTTATAAACTACATGTGTTTTGTGTGCAAACAAATCTTCATTTGCAAGGTAACTAGTAACTAAAGCCATCAGATGAATGTAGTGGATTAAAAAGTACAATATTTCTCTCTGAAATGTAGCGGAGCAGAAGTAGAAAGTGGCATGAAAAGAAAAGACTCAAGTAAAGTCCAAGTACCTGAAATGTGTACTTAAGTAAAGCACTTGAGTAAATGTACTTAGTTACATTCCAGCCAGTTTCAGAGTTACCTTTGAGGGCTTTCAGGTGTTGCACAGCCTTCCGCAGCACAGTGAGTTTGTCGAGTTTTCGCGCCATGGGCTGACAGGTGGGGATCATGGCCGCCAGCTCGTCAATGAGGGTGTTCATTTTATCCCTCCGGCGCTTCTCAATCTGTCGGTGAGGCTCCCTGCAGACGCAGTCAGAATGAAATCAGAAAGACATCTCTGTAGTATTTTATTGTGGGTAGAGGTCATTATTTGGAGTTCATAATGCAATCCATCCATCTTCGTCCGCTTATCCGGGGTCGGGTCGCGGGGGTAGCAGCTCCAGCAGGGGACCCCAAACTTCCCTTTCCCGGGCCACATTAACCAGCTCCGACTGGGGGATCCCGAGGCGTTCCCAGGCCTGGTTGGAGATATAATCCCTCCACCTAGTCCTGGGTCTCCCCCGAGGCCTCCTCCCAGCTGGACGTGCCTGGAACACCTCCCTAGGGGGCATCCTTACCAGATGCCCGAACCACCTCAACTGGCTCCTTTCGACGCATAATCCAAGTATTTAAAAAACAATGGTTACACTTTACTTGAAGGTATCTACATAAGAGTGACATGACACTGTCAGGAACGTGTCATAAACATTATAAACAAGGCATAAACGTTTATGACATAACGCTTCTTTTAGTAAGTGTCACTGGGTTTTTGTCATGTTAGAGTTAGGGTTAGAGTTAGGGTTCATGTGTCATGACTGTGCCATGACAGTGTCATGTGTTCATGACAGTGTCATGTCACTCTTATGTAGATACCTTCAAGTAAAGTGTTACCAAAAAAAAACTTATGACAGTCATTATGGTTTTAAAATAGCTGGTGACATTACACAGTAAATGAGAACAATCAAAGCCACAAAGGGCTTTACAAGACACAGATTACCCCACTGTAATTTGATATAAAAAAAAATAAATAAAAAAAATAGGTTCACCTGAAGCATTTCATTTTGACTTGCTGATCCTCTCCTTCAGATCTGCAAATAAAGGGATCAACAAATGAAATTCTTTGCCAGTGTTCTCGTAAAAAACGTGTGTGAACAAAGCCAAGAAGTCCGTGTACCTGCTGAGGTCATCGTCCATTTGAAAGTCGACACTTTGCCTGTAAAGTCGAATGGACATACTGTGGGTGGTTTACTATAAAATGAGAATATAGGTCTGGGCGATATGGAGAAAACCAGAGATTCTTAACCAAATACACGGATGTCGATATTGTAGATGTTGACAATTGGTGCTTTCACAAAATATTTTTTACAATGAGATTTTAGATAATCACTAATAATGTGGTAAACGGTTTCACGTGAAATTATAGAGAACATTTCCCCCCCCCCCCCCAGCTGTATACTGACTATGTTTCCATGCATGCACAAAAAATAGTGTGATGTTAAAACTAATCTGCAATTCTTCAAATGACATTCCCTCAAAATGTTTCACAACAGATTTTCGGAGAAAATGGAGTTAGTATGTGCTCGTTATTATCAATTTAGACAACGTAATAGTGAATCACGATATCTCGATGTGTGATTTCATCACGATATGATTCCATTGAAAGACGATAAATGATCATATAGAATTATTGCCCAGCACTATGAGAATATATATGCATTGTGCAGTACAGTGTGTTCCATGCACTCCTCTTACTGTCCATGGGTGCCTGACCTCTCCTCCACGTCTCCCTTTCGTTTCCTTGGCACCTCGACAGCCGGCAGCGAGGAGCCTGCTTGCTCTGGGCATTCCCCGTCTGCAGCGAGATCTGATACATGGAAACAAGACTGCAAATGAGAACGTAAAACCCTTGAGAGCTCTGTAGTGCTGGCTTGTCAGATGCCCTATTAATAATTCACCATTAATGAATGAATAAGACTTGCTCTGCCACTAGGGTGTGTTGGGTTTTTTGTGGCTCATATCAAGCATAGCAGCGAATAAAAATAATCAATCAAGAAGACCGAAGCTGATTAGACTCCATTATAAGGTTTAGGTGCAACACCCCGAGCCGTTTTGTGCAGCACCCAATAAATAAAAGTGTAACTAAAAGACTTTTCTCAGATCTAATGATTGTAGTTGGACTTCTTTAGCAAGTTTTGTCTTTAAGCCTTTTGGAGTGTTGTTTATTTATTATCTGCTTTAGCTTTTCCAACGTTTTGGACACAGATATGGTTATAATAATGCTACAAAATGAAAAAGAGACGCAAAACTACCACAAAGGGACACAAACTGACTACAAAGAGATGCCAAAGAGGTACAAAATTTATGGGGGAATTGCTTCTTTTTTTTTGTTTTTCGAAAAACGTCACATTTTCTTGAGGAAGGACGCCTAAACCCCCCCGCCAAATACCTGCACCTAAGTCTTCCACAAAGCTAGGGAAAACACTGGACACTGGTTCTAAGCAAGTAAGATCAAATGCCTTGAACTACATTTAGATAAACCGTTTAGTTTTGATTTTGATTGGTTGACGTCAAATATTTTAATTGCCGGTCTTACAAATGCAGATGTGGGAGCGCCTCGGTAGCCGAGTGGTTACAGCGCATGCCACATTACCGCCGCGGCCCGGGTCCTTTGTTGCATGTAATACCCCTCATGTCATCTATCGAATAAAGGTGAAAATGCCGGGGGAAAAAGTCAGAAGTGAATGAAAAGACATAAAATGAAATTGATACAAATCAACAAGATGACATTGGATGACAGAACGCTAACATGGGAAACTTTCACAATTAGGTATTCAGTTGCTCTGGCCTTTCTTTGCTTTTACCCACAAGTTAAGTATTTGCAAAGAAAGGTCAGACTAATTTTAATCTTATAAGCAACCGAATGCCTAATTGTGAAATTTCATTATGACTGAAATACTTTATTTTAATCTTATAAGCAACCAAATACCTGTCTAAGTCTATGTTTGTTTTATTTTTTTTGTTTAAGGCCTTCTTTGGAATCGTCCAACAGACTTGTGTTTTTGTTTTTTACTAATGACAATTACCTTAGCATTGACCATACTACTATTAGTTATTATGGCCTTTCTCTGCTTCCATAAGTCCTACACAGCAGACATGTAGATCTGTATTTGTCAGAATACAATGGCGGACCCAAGAGCACTATTTGCACTATTTTGAGCTTTATTGTTCAGAGAACAATCAGGCAGAGGTAGAAAATCAGCAGGCAGACAACGTCCTCGGGATACAAACTAAAGGTCTAGGTAACACTGGAAAACAAATACTAGGAATACGCTGGAGAGTGAGACACACGAGGTTCAACAACAATCTGGCTACAGGTAAGTGAAACAAGGAGAGTATATATATATATATATATGTATATATATATATATATGCGTAATCGTCTTCCCCAGTCCCAGTGTATGTGTATATATATATACACACACACACACACACACACACACACACACACACACACACACACACACGGACTGGCAGGAAGGCAGACAACACACAGGCAGGAAGGCAGACAATGGGAAGACAAGTGACCTGGAACGAAGACAGACAGGGTTACTACAAAATAAAACAGGAAGTCATGAAAACAAACAAAACACAAATTAAGAGTGGGAACTGGACGCGACAGTATTTAGCAACCATAAAGTAGCCCATCTTGTGAGTTTGTGTATTCTTGATGTTACTGTTTTTCTTATTTTGAAACTGAAGTTATTGCAGTAGCACAGCTTTGCTACAACCTGAAAAATAATGTACCAATATTTTAAACCATTTATGTCCTCAAAAGGCAGACGCGCAGACTTTTTGATGACTCATATATATGTGTTGCAGTAGTGGGTGGCAATATTTTATTAAAAGGCTTGTTCGCCTAAAAGCAATAAAAGCTGACGCATGCCTGCCAAAAACAGTGTACAGAGTACAGGACTGACAGAATTCCATTTCGACACACATACACGACACACCGACACACACACACGGTTCAGTCCGGCTCTGTTGTCTGATCTGTTTCTCTCAGAGCACTGGCTGGAGGTTGCCAGGTGGCGCCAAACATCCAGCTATGCTCACAGTGTGTCAGTTTAAAAAGGCACACAAGAGTAGATGGGGTTTGGGCCATCATCTTACCTAACACTTATATAATGATGTAACAATGACCTACTTCCCTCTCAGGACTATATACTTTAAATTGTGACATTTATTTGGGGGGGAAAGGTTTTAACAAAATGAAGAAAGCTTTTCAACGTGACTGTTGTTGACCGTAACTTCCACAACTCAATGAGCAGTGGAGTGAAGTTTAGTGGGTCATCACTAACGCTAAAGTGGAATGTGGGAGCGAACACTTGCCAGCGCTCCCTTCCAGCAATCACACCTCTTCAACACTGATGCTGCACAACACGCAGCCTCCAACATCACAGTTTTTCCTGTTCCCTTATTAGTCAGGGACATTTCCCCCAGGTACCTGTGTGAGCTCTGCCAGCTGACTGGCCAAACAAAATAAAAAAAATAAAAATAAAGTGCCATCTAGGAAGCGACAGTGCCGGCTTTGTGCTCCCGTCGTGACAGGAGTGAGAGGCCGAGCCTGCAGGGCCGGAGACGACATACCATATTACTGAAACATAGACCACCAACCCCAGGGGAGATGCACATGAGTGGAGCAAACTCAGTATGCACAACAGTACGAGAGTACGCACTATATGACCTACATTTCATTCCACTTTAATGATTTTAAGGTATTTGGTAGTGGAAAGTAGATGACCTGATTTGAATTCCACATGATATACAGGTACTGGTCATATACTTAGAGTATCATGAAAAAGTTGATTTATTTCAGTAATTCCATTCAAAAAGTGAAACTTGTATAATGTATACATTCATTCCACACAGACTGATATCTTTCAAGTGTTTATTTCTTTTAATTGTGATGATTATAACTGACAACTAATGAAAACCCCAAATTCAGTATCTCAGAAAATTTGAATGTTACTTAAGACCTATACAAAAAAAGGATTTTTAGAAATGTTGGCCAACTGAAAAGTATGAACATGAAAAGTATGAGCATGTACAGCACTCAATACTTAGTTGGGGCTCCTTTTGCCTGAATTACTGCAGCAATGCGGCGTGGCATGGAGTCGATCAGTCTGTGGCACTGCTCAGGTGTTATGAGAGCCCAGGTTGCTCTGATAGTGGCCTTCAGCTCTTCTGCATTGTTGGGTCTGGCATATCGCATCTTCCTCTTCACAATACCCCATAGATTTTCTATAGGGTTAAGGTAAGGTGAGTTTGCTGGCCAATTAAGAACAGGGATACCATGGTCCTTAAACCAGGTACTGGTAGCTTTGGCACTGTGTGCAGGTGCCAAGTCCTGTTAGAAAATGAAATCTGCATCTCCATAAAGTTGGTCAGCAGCAGGACGCATGAAGTGCTCTAAAACTTCCTGGTAGACGGCTGCGTTGACCCTGGACCTCAGAAAACACAGTGGACCAACACCAGCAGATGACATGGCACCCCAAACCATCACTGACTGTGGAAACTTTACACTGGACTTCAAGCAACGTGGATTCTGTGCCTCTCCTCTCTTCCTCCAGACTCTGGGACCTTGATTTCCAAAAGGCGAGACGCTTCTGACGCTGTGTCTTGTTCAGGAGTGGCTTGACACAAGGAATGCGACAGCTGAAACCCATGTCTTGCATACGTCTGTGCGTGGTGGTTCTTGAAGCACTGACTCCAGCTGCAGTCCACTCTTTGTGAATCCCCCCCCACATTTTTTAATGGGTTTTGTTTCACAATCCTCTCCAGGGTGCGGTTATCCCTATTGCTTGTACACTTTTCCTTCTCTTTGCCTCTCTATTAATGTGCTTGGACACAGAGCTCTGTGAACAGCCAGCCTCTTTAGCAATGACCTTTTGTGTCTTGCCCTCCTTGTGCAAGGTGTCAATGGTCATCTTTTTGGACAGCTGTCAAGTCAGCAGTCTTCCCCATGATTGTGTAGCCTACAGAACTAGACTGAGAGACCATGTAAAGGCCTTTGCAGGTGTTTTGAGTTAATCAGCTGATTAGAGTGTGGCACCAGGTGTCTTCAATATTGAACCTTGTCACAATATTCTAATTTTCTGAGATACTGAATTTGGGGTTTTCATTAGTTAGTCAGTTCTAATCATCAAAAGTAAAAGTAATAAGCACTTGAAATATATCAGTCTGTGTGGAATGAATGTATATGTTATACAAGTTTCACTTTTTGAATGGAATTACTGAAATAAATCAACTTGTTATATGACCAGCACCTGTATAGCCAGGGAAAAGTCAAATAGAACACCAGTGAATTCAATACCCTGATTCGATGCACAATACAAACCAGTACACAGCCAGCTAATCCAGCAGTAAAAAGCCAGATATTAGTACAGCAACAAAAAGCAAGGGCAGTAAAATGGCCAATTAATGGCATACAGAGCCAAATGTGCCTAACAACCATCACAATGGAAAGCAAAAACAATCGGCCAATCTCTTCTTGGCTTTTGACATATTTGTAGGATGTTAAGACAATAGAAAATACAGAAGATATTTATGCAGACAACTAATTTCAGTGCTTTGCTCAAGCTAAATATTCCACAAAAGCCAAGCAAGTGCTGCTATGTTTCCTCCAACACGGAGCTGAGTCATAACAGAAAACACACACACACACACACACACACAAATTACAATGGCAGACAGGTTGTGCTAAACAGCCAGAGCAAAGATGTGGATACAAGCCGAGTTTAAGTGTTGACTTCTCGCGTGCAAATGTAGGACTACTTTTTCAATTCAAAAAAAACTACAACAAAAGATTTGTAAGGATGTTTTTCAAGGATGGATACTCTGTATTTACACAGCTTTTTTACAAAACCGTCCAGCTCAAGCAGACGAGAGCACTTTCTTTTCTTGATATTCAACACCAGATGTTGTTTCAAGGCCACAGTTTCAAGATCCATCAATCAACACCTTTGCAGTTGTATTAATCCGCCAGTGCTCCATGTTCAGACTACTAATGTATACCTCTGGATGTAGGCGGCGACTTGCTTGATCTGTAGTCACTGCACCTTCATAGAATAGAATAGAATACTTTATTCATCCCCACAGGGAAATTCAGATGTCCAGCAGCTCAAAGAAGCAACCACACGTCCACACTAAAACCATATGGATAAATAAATAGCCTTAAAATAATTGTAAAACCCCCCCCAACACACTGCAGCATAGAAGAGTGCACTGGTGGCCACCACAGTGTGATAACACATGTGCAGCATTTCACTGCACACATCAAATGACCTCAGCCTTCTGTGTCACTGTCAAAATGTTATGGGGGACGACCCCCAGACCCTTTGGCTATAATGTGTGTGTCGTGTCGTTGTTGTCCCCCCACCCCAATGTTGAAACAAAACCTACGCCCTGGTCTCCGCCCATCTATCCACCTGCACTTCATCCCCTAGTCAGATTAGTTTAAATGTAAGGTTTTCAGTTCATGCTTGGCTGGATCCTAGGTTTTGTTCAGTTGTGATCAGTTTTGCCTTGCCTGCAAAGCAAAAAAAAGATATTTCTCCAAGTTCCTCTCCATGCTTTCAAATAAATAAACTGCAGATGTTGTCTGTTAATAGTTAATTTGCAGGATTTTACGTGGAAAACATTCCATAAACATGATGGCAATGTTAAAGTTGTAAAAGCCAACAGCATTTGGATTAGATAGACCTGCTACAATATTGTTACAGCAGGTCTATCTAATCCAAATGCTTACACATTTGTGCAACAAGAATTTTAGATTAGATAAGATACCGTTATTGTTCCCCAGTGGGGAAATGTGGTTGTTGCAGCAGTACAATAGAAACAGAAACAGAAAAAGTATAGAAAGTAACAGAAATAAATAAAAGGTAGCCTACATAAACTAACATAGAATAAAACTGAAACTATACAGAGTATTTGGAGACAAATGGCATGACAAAACACTTTCACTTTTACTTTTGATACCTAATTGTGAAATACATTTTTCAGGGTTCTAAGCTTGTATAGACTGCTGTCCTACTGAAGAAAATCAAAGTACTGTAGAACATACTTCATGGCGTTTACATTAAATAGCCTAATACATTCGTGGGGAGGCACTGTAAATGTTGTGGGGACTAATGATGAATTTATGGTGACCTTACTGCACTTGTAGCCTACTATATTTTATAAGTCTATCCGGTGGATATGAATGGCTATAATTCATTTAATATTCAAATATAGTTTTAAAGTGTGTGACTGGAACTGAAGAATTGTTTTTATAACATTATTACACCTCATAATGACTCACTAAGTTCCTGTATTAAACAGTCGCACAGGACCTTTCAATGCTTATGGCGATATTAATATGCTCTGGTGCCTTTGTTTTCAAACAGCTTTTGCTGTATATGGGTTTAGTTTAGATGGTTTTCTAACTAATGTGATGTGGCGTTAGCTTCGAAAAGTTTTGATAGCTGACACATTACTGTATTGCAGGAGCTTTTTGATCAGGCAACAATCAGGCAGGCTAAGACCATTCTATCTGATAACTCTCACGTGTTGTTTTCAGAGTTTGAGCTATTGAACTCAGGAAAGCGGTACAGGGTTCCTCTCTGCAAATAAACAGGTATAAGCACTATAAGCTCATTAATGAGCAGCGATGAACGTATGGCCATGAACTTATGTATATCTGTGACTGAATGTATGTATGGATATGAATGAAGGAATGAATGCATATTCACAATGGATTGTAAGGATATTTATGAATGGATAGAATTAATGTTTTATTTTTAGGATTGAATGCATTGATGCTTATGGAAGTAGGAACGACTGTAAGGCATGTATGGTAGAACAGAAAAATGTAGGAAGGATGGCCTGCACAAGTAGCCTATAGAAAATGGTAATTTGCAATTTGCACAGTTCTTTGAGTAGCCTAGATGTTCAATGTACTTTTGTCTTCTAACTGTTTTAACCCTGTGCGTGTTGTGTGTCTCTGTTGAAACTCTTGCAGCCATTTCTCTGCGTCCAAAACGAATTTCTCCTTGGGGAGACTAATAAAGATACTTTGACTTTGACTTTGTATTGGTTCTTGGTCGGTTTTCGAAGCGGCAGGGAGCGAATAGCTCCCTCTGCTGCCCAGTGAAGGCAGCGCTGCTCTACTGATCTACTGACCCAGTTTAGAAAGAAGCACGTGAACCACGTGACAAACTAAGCTCCCCGGGGACAGTTTGGTGAGTGAAGGTTAGGCAAAAATACGTCGGGATGTAAGGGAAATATGGTGGTAGTGACATAAACTTTGTATACATCCACGTGGTTCCATGAGGTTTAGATTTAGCGACTTTTCAGACCCCCTTAGCGACTTTTTTTTTTTTTTTTTTTTTAAACGACTAGCGACAAATCAGTATAGTATCAGTAATCAGTATTGTCCAGCGAGCACGCGAGGTATTTCTCTCCTCTAGCCGCCAAAACAGTCTTCTGTTCTGTGACTGAGGAGCAGAGGAGCAGCCTCTCCCCTCTCTCCTCATGTGCAGCAGCACTGTGCACAGTGTGTGCAGGTAGTTAGAAGGGGAGGGGGGGGACAGGGTGTGCGGGGGCCGGTGTAGGTAGGAGAGACAGCAGGACGCGACGGGAGAAAGACGCCGCTGAGCTGGCCTGGACCTGGGCAAGCCAGCCTTCTTTGATCATTCTTTATCGATCTTTTAATCGATCTTAAAATAGGCAAATGAGCGTATGACGTCATCTAGCGACTTTAGCGACTTTTGGAGCTGGTGCTAGCGACTTTCATTGGAAAAGAGTTGACAACACTGTCTCGAAATGGAACAAAGCCAAAGCCCCCCCACCGCCCCTCCGCTTTTCCCCTCGGCTTACACCGGTGACTGCCGCAGTCGTCACCGTTTGCCAATCGGTTATCTGGGTAACCTATAGTAGGCTAGTAGGCAGGCTGCCTGGCTGCTCCATCACCGGTGCTGCAGCTAGTTCCATAGAATGTATAGAAAGGGGTTAGTAACGCGTTCGGCTAGGTGGTGTCGTTACAGTCCGACTCGCTACTGATAAAAGTAGCTAACTCGCTTCTTTTATCACCTCCTTTCAATGTCACCATTAAGTCGAATTAACAAAAACCTAACCATAAACATTACTCATCACAACCTATCGCTGTCTACCGTAAAACAACCGTATTAGTCACATGACCAGGGACTGAAGAAGTTCCGAAGTACTTTCTGGAAGTATTACATTAGCCTTCCTCTGTTTTTGTTGGCAGCCAAATGATGGTTAAGAAGCAACACAAACATTGGTCCCGTCGGACACACACTGATAATACAACTAGCGAGCTGAATTACATACAATTAATACAGCTGTCGTCCCCAAGCAACCCGTCCCTGAGCCCCTACCTGCTGGCCTGTCCGCCGTCCCGTCAGAGCCACCGGCCGACATGCCTACAGACTGGAGCCGGTGACGGCTACGGAGCGCCGCATGTGGAGCCAGCCACCAGCTGTAGTAGTAACAGAGGAGAGGAGGGGATCTACATGCAGATAGCAGGGTGTTGTATAAATTGACTTCATCTTTTTTTTTTTTTACAAAGGGTTGTGGAGGGGGGGGGGGGGAAACGTGAGGGATACGGCTAAGAACGGAACACTCCATGTCGTCTAGGAAATTGAATAGTTCACACTCAGTCTCACTCATGAATCAACATCCCTATAATTTGAAGAGTATTAAGCTGGGTGACACTTACAGAACGCTATTAAATAAATGTATGGTGTGGAAATGACCCAGCATAAATATGTTTCAGAGTTGGCATCTACTGTTAAAATGCGGTCCCATTTGTAGGCCTGTATTATTTCATTTGACGTCATAAAACAAGTGAGTGATCGACTTGCATTTTAGCTGCAGTGAAAAACGATGATGATGTTCTATAGCCTATTGCATTACGATGATAATTGTCTGAGAGTGGACGGTCTAACAGGATTGGCAGGATGCCATCACAATGAGATTGTGACAACGCAAAAACAAATATTCGATTAATTTCAAACAGAGCCAGCCATGACAATGCCGGTGAGATTTGATGATGTCCTAAAAAAAGGACTGTGTGTCGTGCGCGCGTCCCCCCAAACACAGTGGCTATAGGGAGGAGAACAAGGAGGTCTCACTCTGTTCTCATTTTCAAAGGAAGATATATATATGATCGGGACAATGACAACGCCATGGCATAAAAACAACCATTTGGAAATAAACACACTGTGATTTTCCGTATTTACAAGATCCGTATGACGACACTATTAGAATGTGATTCTGCTTGAATAGCATATCTACAATAATACTATTCGACTCTGATAAGGGTGGCAACACTAAACAGTGCCATATTGTAATTTGTAATTGCTATATCATTCTCAAACACAACAAGCAATCTATGTGAACGACTAAAACAAAAAAAGTAGGCTACTCAATGTAGTTGGTAATTATTCCAATGGTGTCCTCACCCTCACTCCCCCAGTTAAAAACCGACAAAGTGATACGTCGCCTCTAATTTCGACGAGCTTCGGCCCTCACCTACATAGTGTAATTCGAGACCTTTGCATGAGACTTTACGTAAGACAGAAGGCTACACGTGCCAACGAGAAACGTGTTGACCTATATATTTCATAACGCGACGGTCACGTGACGACGTTTGGTTCGTTAACCCGTTTAAAGCCCGCCTGCGGAGAAAGTCCACGGGCACTTTACCAACCCGGAAACTTTCTAAGTGGACAACAAACACGAAACACATCACGTTATTAAACTTTTGTTTTGTTTTTGCATGTAGGTAAGTACAATTTACTAAATGAAACCAGTACGTTTACAATGAATTCAATGTTATATTTCTCATCTTCAAAATTAAAAATATATTTTTTTTTACACTCAATTTAATTTGAAATGTGGCATCACGTCTGTTAACCAGACAACACTATCTCTGTCCACAGGGACGCATTTGATCCTTTATTGTGAATGATCAACCAGTCACCCTTGGGGATGAAAGGTTTTCACAATGACAACATACTGTACATCTATGAGCCACAGTCCCATTCACAAGATCGTCTGTATCAAGAGCTCCCTCTAGCGGCCTCAGTAAATCACAGCAACGACCTGTGCTGACTTAAAAACTCCAGCTTGTTCTCCTTTATTTGTTCGATCGCAGCTCTCTGTTTTGGCTCAGTGACTGACAAATTTGGTAACAGGTTTATCAGACCACCACCACAACATTGGACATGTTTATCACAGAATTGTAATCACAGTTGCATTTAAAATGTAATTGTCATCAAAGTAATGCTGTAAAACTAATCATTGCAGAGTCTGCAACGGTCATTTTCCCAGGACAGTGAACGTTACACAGTATTTGCAAGGATATAGAGTAAAGTATATTGAATATGCTGTATACTACAGAAAATCCTACATTCATAGAAATGATCAGTGTGACTCTTTCATTCTATCAGTTTACCTTTTTTGTTTTGTTTCTATACTTGTTTTAACTCAAGACATATACACATATATATGTATATATTACACACATATATACACACACACTTGTAAGTATGATCATTTAAAATGCATTAAGCTCAAGTAATTATAGCTTTAACTGCTTTTGAATGACAACGTTTAGATACCCACTCTCATTCTTTGCTAATCGAGCAGCTCCAGGTTACATTTCATCATCACACATGCATTACTTTAGTCAGTTTGGGACCGAATGGATTCTAATTTTTAATAATACGCTGTAAAACATTTAGAATCTTTTATAATAGCGATCTCCAATCTCACCTTTTTCAATATTGGACCTATTAAAGACCCACCTGCTCCCCATCCCCCAACAACAAATAAAAAGACTTTAGGTGTTTAATTTTATTATTTTCAGCATTTATCAACATAAAAACTCAATAACGTGAATGACTATATCAAATGAACATTTCCTCCCTAGTTCACAGACAGTTTCCTTCAAGTGTCTACAACAATATGTACACAGCATTACACAAACTACCTCACAACATAGTCCTGGCCTGTGGGTGGGGTGGGGGGGGGGGTAACTCTTGAGACTCAATTCTTGGGGGGAGAGATACATATTATTAGCTAATTCACGGAGCGCTGGGGTAGCCGAGGCAGAGACCACTTGCATCTAAAAACTAGATTCTAGATGTGATCTGCTTTTATTCTTTATGTTTGTGTCAACAGCTTTTTTTTTCAAAGGGTACACATTTACCTACTCTCCCACTGAGGGAAGCAACGTCTCTCAACATCAATTATGAAATATTATGTGACACTGATCCGACCAACAATAATAATAATAATAATAATAAATTGAATTTGTATAGCGCTTTTCATGGACTCAAAGTCGCGTAACAACGCAAAAGGGTGAGTCAGTGAGCTGGTTTGGTCCATCTGAAATGAATTGTCTAGCTTAACTCGTGATGAAAGTGAATCATTTGCTGCACTCTTCTCAACCTCGTGCAGAAATGAAGTCACAATGATTCAGCTCCCTTTATGTAAAGTGACACAGTAATGGATTTCAAGTCATCTTGGACATATATAGAATTATAGAATTGTATGGATGCCAAATACAAAATTAACCCTACTTTTTTTTTTTTTTATCTCCTGCGCACCTACTTCTGAAGGAAATAAACGTGTAATCATTTCTCTATTACAACACAGAACATGAGTTTGACATTACCTCACAACAAAAAGCACGGAGTATCTACTTCCTGTTTTTTGTCCCTAGCGGTGGCACTCACACACTCGTTTCTCATGAACAATCTTAACTATTTGGCTGTGAAACTGTGTGAATACAGCGGTTTGGCTTTTCTCAGGTTGTGTCAGTTTGTGTTCCAGTGATTGCACACAACCGGGAATCTGCAGCGGTAATAACCATAAACTAAAATCACCCCGTCGTGCATCTGTCCTGCTGCGGTCTACTAGCGGTAGCAGGTAGGAAGTAGGATCTTCTTGCAGACTGGTCTTGATGACGTTTGTATTTGGGTCAGAATCGCACATTGGTATTTTCATTATGGGGAAAATACTGGCCTATCAGGGTTGTCCATCTGATGTGATGCTTATTGTTTGACTATTATTGTTTCCAGACATTTTCTGTTTGTAACTAAAGGGGCACTCCACTGTTTTTTTCACAGCAAGTTCAGTTCACTCCTCATCATGTCATGGCCACACGTCTACAATATAGTTGAATGGCTTCTTCTGTAGCTCTGGAGGGAGGGCTCTAAAGTCTAAAAAAAATGACCCTGATGATGTCATAAGGGTTAACTCGGCTTGGGTTGAGAGACTATTTTTAACAGAAAGCCTGCATTATATACGGGTAAGAGTTTGGAAGACAAAAGGCATTTACTAGACAGAAAAGGGTATAGAGAGGCGTAGTCCCTCCCCTTCTGGTGGACCACCAGGGGACCTTATTTTGGAAAAACATGTATGGTTGTGAGCAGCGAGAGTGTGTGTGTGCGTTCCGTACCGGGACGTACTCACACGAGCAATGGGTCCCACTCACTATCGTACACGTTTTCTCCTAAATAACCTCCCATGGTGGACACCGGAAGAGAAGGGACTTTGCCTCTCGATAATAAAAAGCCGCTATCGAGTTGCATTATGGGAAATGCAGGATTCACTGTTTTTGGAACTTCGGCCATGCTAAGGAAAAGTTAATCTGACATCTCAGCCTCTGCTGCACACACAACAATTTGCACCATTCTTTTTTAAGATTTAAGAATGCAATACTAAATCACTGGAGTGCCCCTTTAAATTCTAGGGAAACCAATTGAGATATATATATATATATATATATATATATATATATATATATATATATATATATATATATATATATAAAATAAAAAAAATCATCCAATTTAAATATACTCTTCTCATCTATTAACAAACATGATACATAATAAATAATGCAGAAATATACACATCAGTCAACCCTCATTTGTACATTTCTTATGCAACTGTAAGTCTTACAGGTGCGTTCTTGGCCAATTGTAACAGGACTACGTGGATGAATTACAGTTAAACAGATCAAAAATAAGAAGAGCGACTGGTCCAGGTCTATTATAATACACCGCTCTAATTGAACAAACTGCAAGACCCTTACTTTCTCTATCAATTCCTCAGAAATAGCACCAACATCAGTTTAACATGGGATTCCTGGGATGGCTACAGCTAAACTAGTCCGATATATATTTCCTTTCCCTGCATGTACATTTATAGCTTGCATTTTGACACTTAACAGATGTGCTAACTGACAAACATCTGTCTCTGCTCACTCGTTTTCTTGACAAGTGTAGGAATAGAAATGACAAATCATTCCATAACCATGTTTAGCTCTCTTAGAAAGGTGATTTTTTTTAATTTTTTTTTAATTTTTTTTTTTAAAAGGTAGTTTGAAGTTAAGTGCAGTGAGCGACAGCTACAGCTGAATGTGTTCAGATCACGACGTGTGATGATCAGAGTTCTTTGGTAACTATGTTTAGCGCTGTGTGTAGTCACAACTCTGAGCAGACATGATGGTTACGTGGTTTGTTTTGTTGAGTAAGACAGGCATGGCATTAGCTTTTTAGGGTCAGGGGGTAAAAAAAAAAAAAAAAACACATTGAATGGTTACTTAATTCAAAATGAACAAAGACGTTTTACATTTTAAAAAGGTGCTCTAAGCAATGTCACGCGTTTGTTAGGCTACAACATTTTTTTTGTCACATACAGCAACCATCACCTCACTATCCGCTAGCTGCCTGTCCCCTGAACACACTGTAAAAAAAAAAAACGCGGCCTCTGTAGACAGCCCAGGCTCCACAAACGCCAACAACAACAAACTGGGCCAACCTGCACCACCAAACATAACAAACAGTGATCCAGCGTTCCAGCCAATAACTAACAAGAAGGATTTGGGGGTGGGGGTTGGGGGGGGACGCGGGGAGGAGGAGGGGACGGGATGAGGAGGAGGTAGGGGCGAGCTAGCCTCAGTTTTGTTTGACAATACTTCGAACGTCAACAAGAAGTGACGTCGCCCAGCATCGCTTAGAGCACCTTTAAGAACCTCGAGGACAAAAAGCATACATGTCTAGGATATCCACCATGTTAATCTATTCTTATTTACTTTCTATTTTAGTTACTCTTTTACTTGACAAACAAGACACTGTTCAATTGGGTTTGCCTTGACCCATTCTTTTTATGAGGCCCTTGTTCACTTATCTAATCTATAAAAACCTGCCATTTGTTTATACTGCCTTCGTTTCGTCACCGTTTTATCACACTTATCACTTTAGACGTTTTATCACGCCGCGGACACACTAAATACAACCGTCACATCAGGGCTTTCTATTTGCTTTAGGAGACAAGTGTTGCTTCCTCATGTTTCCCTTCCCTTTCCCCCCCCCCCCCCCCCTTTTATGTCCCCTTATTCAAACGGCGTTATTATTTCTAATCATTATTATTACCTTCCGATTAACATCTCTAAAATATATGCTTCAATATCTATCAGCTATTATTTTAAAAGGCACTTTGCATGTTTTGTCCATCTACTGTAAGGAGGAAGTGATTGGCCCTCTGGCTCATTAGAATAAAAATCAGGGGAATAATCAATTTACTGTAGCACTGATCTGAACACAACAAACTTGGCTCTGAAGGGAAGTGACACACTCTGCAGTCTGTTTGGCAAATGGGCAACCCTCCACAGTAACGGATGCCAAGCACAGGGCAAACTGCATTCCCATGTTTCCTGGCAACAAGTTGTTCCTCTGTGTGAAAAGCAGTGGCGCTGAGGCAAGGCCACAGGAAGAGTTGTCCCACAGAGCTGACACAAAGTCACCCCCGTGACGGTTAAAGGACGGTTCCTGCATGATTTCAAGTTTTGCTCATTTGTTTTCATATATTTTCTATCCCTTTCAATGCTTACTGTTACTGAAAACAACCAGACGTGTTCAACTCAATCTCCCAGCACTGTGAATAAAAGGGAATTAATAATTATGCTATTATTAAGAAGACTTTCACACTTTGAAAGAATTCCCTCGTTTTCTTTTTATAGAAATGGACCTGTAAGACACAGAAGTGCTTTAAGCTAAATGCTAACATCAGCGTACTAACATCCACGGCTAACATGTTGATTTTTGCCATGTTAGTTTAGCGTGTTAGCATGCTAACATTTGCTGCTTGTACAGCTATCACCGGTGGGAATGTCATTAGTTTTAGATATATTTGGTCATAAACCAAAGTATTGGACATTATGACCCGATGGTGGTGCTAGAGGATCACCAAAGTTATTACACTTCATCTTGGCGGGTACATGAATGTGTGTACCAAACGCCATGGCGATCCATCCAATATTAATAGCTACGCCGCTAGCATGGCTAAACATTGGTCTACAAGCTTTTAAATCTAAGGCATAGAAATACAATGCTGTCACCCTTCACTTTCTCAACATTTTCTCTACAAATGTGATGCTAATTGGGCTTCCATTGGGATCCGCTAGCATTTTGCTAACTAGCACCACCACAATCCCCAGTAGTTGTCTCTTTTCACATAAAGAAAAGCTGATGCTGAGGTTTCACCGGGCTCTACTGCCATAACAAGACGCTTCTCACTGCTAGAAAGAAATTGAAATAAAAGATTTTCACACTTTGCGCATTTAAATGGATGCTATCTTTGTTAGTGGGAGCAACTCTTGAATACAAAGCAGAAGGTGAGCCAAAACCCTAGAAATCATGCTGGAACTCTCCGTTAAAATCAACAAACAATAACAGTATGGGCAAGAACAAGTGAGGGATACCTGTTCCCACTCACTAATCTTTCTGACTACAGTGTATAGAGCTTGTCTTCAGTATTAGAAATGATGTTTGCATCAGAGCTAATTTAGCCACAAGGGTACTGTAGAAACTGTCGCTGTGAAGATGTTCAAGCAGGGATTTGTACTTAATCCTCATTCCCACAGTTGCCTTTGGGCAGTAGAAAGTCCTCTCCAGAAGCAATATGCTGTTGAACATGCAGGTATGCTGATTTAGTGCCCTAGTTAGTGAGCTGGCCTGAGAGCTATGGCTAAAGACGTCGCGTGTATACGAAATGAACAACCGAGGTAATGCGGTAACGCGCCTTCATTTCCCAAGCACTTGGAGTTCTTGCGGCGGCTGAGCAGACCTAAATAACTTGTGATGAGGGTTACATTTATACTGAGAGGCCGACAGCGCAGCCTTTAGCGCCAGCGGGGCTCCACGGCCCAACCCTGTGTCCGTAAACGTCTGTTTTTTCTCCGCAACCCTGTCTCCCCGTGTCAGGCCTTCCCTGCCTTCATGTATGTGGGGATGGTGCCTCGCTGAGTCAGACCCTCAAAACGTTTGTACGTGTAGTTGAGGAACACCCAGTCCTTCGATTTGAAGTCTGGCTCCGTTGCATTGGCTGTTAATAAACACAAAACACACATACCAAAAGGAGGCGTTATTATTTTGCTACTTGCGGGCACTGCAGATCATATAATGAAAATTTGGCCCGTTCAAAGCCATTCTATTACTAATCATTAGCATTGTTAGGACTCCATTTCAATCATCTATCATGACGTCTCATCTACGGTCATGCTCTTGTCTGAATCGGAGCGGAGGCTAATGTTTCCCAATAAGGGATGTTTGCTGCAGAGCGGCTAGCAAAATATTCCATGAGACGAACCTGGCTGAAGGATGTCTGATTCGGGGAAGTCGTCAAAGTTTGAGGTGTCGTCGATACTCTTGATTTCAATGGAGATGGCTGCTGGCCGCTCCCTGTGAAGGCAAGACGGATAGAAACACGGAGGGTTGAGAAGGACATAAGAACACAGAAATAAGAAGTATAAAATGAGGCATGTGCGCCTTTCCATTTAAGCTAAGTAATGGCTTTTTCATCAAACTGCTTTGTGCATAAGCAGGGTTACCTTTAATGTGAGAGGAGCCCTTTTCGGACACGGAATATGTAACATATATTGCAGCATCTCCACTGCATGGTACGGCACAGCATGGCTCGACTCAACTCGCTTGGAACTGCTCTTTTTTGGGTTTTCTATGAGCACCTGGTACTTTTTTTTTGGTCGCAGCTCGGTCACTGACCGTCAGTAGTGCGACATGGGACATCCTGCACAAACCCCCGATATTTTAATAGCCAAGCTAGTGTCAATAGCGACCGCAATTCTTTATTTAGCGATAAAGAAATGTCAGCCTGCCTACTGCGCGAAATACGAAGTTCAGACGTTCCTCTGGTTGCTGATTAAAGTACCAGCGGGTGTCGGTTATGACAGTAGGGTACTATCCGCAATGGAAAACAGGAAAAAAAAAAAGTACTGGTACCAAAAGTGAGTTGAATCAAGTCAAAACATGCAGTGGAAAAGAGGCCTACTGTAAGTCTTAAAGTAAAGTTTTTTTTGTCATTTGAGTCACGTCGTTGACTTTAACGTATAAGTATTATTCAAACATGAGACCAACATGTTAAATTGCCAACACATTTATGTCTAAAAGGGGCTTCGTGTTCATGTACCTGATGTGCTCCCAGTCCACCGACTCAAAAAACTGGTGATTCTTGATCTCGTCCACACTCACAGCTCCAACCCTGTTCTCAGCATCAGTGCAATACCTGAAACACAACACCAATGTGTTCAGCATGTGGTTGTCATGTCAGTTTGTAAAAAAAAAAAAAAAAAAAGGAAAGATATATATTGAAATAAAAATGCATCTTTACATACTTTAATATCAAGTCTTTGGCCCTCTCTGAGATGGGGACTTCAGGTGGGAAGACGAGGGTTTCCTTCCAGTTCATCACCTTCCTGTATGTCTCCTGTGGCGTCTCAGAGCAGAAGGGTGGGTAACCTAAACACACATTTACAACAAGCATTTAAAGAAAACAGCTGGTGGTGTACAGCAACACTACCTGCAAAAATCCACTGACTTTGGGTTTACTAATCTGCCATGTAACGTGTCAAAGAAGTTTTGCAAGTCGTCTACTGTAACTGACAAACTTGTACTGTTCCTGTGTACAGTACAGCGAACATTAAGTCATTTCACACATTACTTAATTTGTGGCATCTACCAAATGTATTTCATTCAACTCTCTGTGTCTGCCTTACACAAAGACAAATGCATGCTTACCGATGAGCATTTCATACATGATGACACCCAGAGACCACCAGTCACACAGCTTGTTGTATCCCGTCTGCATGAAGACTTCAGGAGCAATGTAGTCTGGCGTTCCAACAGTAGAATAAGCCTGCGAGTCACACAGAAAGATAAAAGGTGAGGGCTCTGGGTTGGAATATATATTCAAAATAATTCAATTCAACCAGTAAAACTGACTAGTCAAACATGCGTCATTCAGATTGATCTTTTACATGAAGTTACGTTAGCCAGGATTTAGAGGCTGCGGTGTCAATTTGTGCAGCTAAATTAGGGATTTTTCTTTTGCATGTTGCAGCCAGTACAATTCCATCTTTCTTACTCTTACACACTCCTTTAGTGAAATGCAAACCTGCTTTGCCTTACCAGCTGCCTCCGGTTCTTCTTCCAGGTTTCTGCTTTCCTCTTGGAGTTCATATTTTGAAAGGCTGCAAGATGCAGGAAAGTAAAGAGAGGAAAAGCGAGTGATTAGGTAAACAGTTACAGTAAGAATGTTTGTATGTATGTATGAGATGTATTTATGTATGTGTGTTTTTTTCAAAAGACCAAAGCACGGTCTCCGTGTAAAAATGTATTTAGGTGAAAGTTACCACTTATTATAGTGCACATTAAAGGCTCATTTTCAGATTCATACTTGTATTTTGGGTTCCTACTAGAACATATTTACATGCTTTAATGTAAAAACGGTCTGCCTGAATATACCTGTATTCACCCTCTGTCTAAAAGTGCCTGTCTCTTCTAACCCCCACAACGGACCGAATGGCTTCGCTTGCATCTTTCTCTACCGCCATGACGGAACTACAACTCAAACTAGCGCACGACCTCAACGTCATCGTTCTCAGCCACTCCCTCTGTTCGCTGTTTGGACAGGTAAAGATTGGCCGGCGAAAACCCGCGAATATACCGCAAACCCAGACAACGTACTGAAGGAAAATGAAAATTGAGCGGAAGTACGTAGGAGGGCGGAGCCAGGCTAGCTTTATTATGCATTTGGGTATGAATCTGGTTTCATTCATGTTTGCCGTTTTTAGTGGATATCAGATTTTTAACTCACAGAAATCACTGGGCGGGTTGTGCGTCAGGTTCCTGTAAAACTCTGTGCGATGAGCCTTCTTCAGTCCCGTACACAGACCAAAATCTGACAGCTTCACATGTCCCTGTGATCAAATAAACATTTGATAAGACATCCGCAGAGAGCCGGCATGCACACGCGCACCACGCTGTATGCTTTTACTGACAGTCAGGGCAATATCAGTCTGCGAGCCTCACCCTGGAGTCCAGCAGAAGGTTGTCTGGTTTAATGTCTCTGTGGATGAAGCCCAGCTGGTGGATGGAGTCGATGGCCAGAACTGTCTCTGCGATGTAGAACTGGGTGGCCTCCTCAGACAGAGTGTCCTTCTTCATCAGCAGGGTCATCATGTCGCCTGGCAACAAGGTCAGAACAAAAACATAATACACAACAGGTTCAACACATCTCTCTGTCGGTCTGTCTGTCCTGCTCACATCTAGCACGTCACGGGATGGCGATTCATCCTGTATCCAGTTCAAAATTTTCAAAACACTCAATATCTGCAAGAAACACTCAACACAGAAGAGTAAACACACTAAGAACAGATGACCTCAAATGCAAATCCATCTTAAGATGTCAGTGCAAACCTCCAGGAAGGAACTCCATGATGAGGTAGAGGTTTCTCTTGTCCTGGAAGCTGTAGAACATCTTGACCACCCAGGCGCCGTCCGCCTCCACCAGAATATCCCTCTCTGCCCGGATATGAGCCACCTGCAGTGAGGCAGTAGGCAACGTACATGTGAGACACTTCCAATACAAGTGCATGAGTGCAGCAGCTCTTACAGGATGTCTTAACATCCGTGAGAACTGTGGTGCAGACAAATACTCTACCTGTTCTTTCTCCAGCATGTCTGCTTTTCTCAAAATCTTCATGGCGTAAATGTGCCCCGTGTCTTTTTTCTGCACCAAGCGGACCTGAAGGAGACAACATCACGGTTCAGTTCAGAAGGAGTGCGAATAAAAATGTAACGTGTGTGTGTGTGTGTGTGTGTCAATACACACATTCTCAATTAAAATGTGCAAGGGTTTCAGCCTTTCTTTTCATGTACCTCTCCAAAAGCACCCCGTCCGATAACTTTAAGGGACTCAAAGTCATCCAAGCCAAGTCGCGTCCTCTTCAGTCGCAGAAACTCAGTCTCCTTGCGGGCGTGCTGCGAGCGGCGCATTACTTTCTGCAAAACACAGACAGACGGTAAGGCATCTGAAGAAGTCGCAGAGGAAGAGAAAGAATAAAAAGGAAAAACAACACCTTTTTCTTGCAATATGTTGAGGTCTGCAAACCACAAGACAAAGCCTACTTTACCTCCTCATCTGGCAAACCCTCCTCGTCCATGGCCTTCTCCAGCTTCTTCTGCCTATGAACAATACAATGTATTACATACAATGTAAATATTGTGCTTTGAAAAATGCATACAAATCTGAATAAGGGCGGCGAAAAACAAAAATGTTGTACTGTTGTTGTACTAGTGACTTCACAATATACGGAGGGATTAGATCACCCAAAACTGGTCAGATCTTGAAAATGAAACCCGTGTCAGTTTATGCTGGCGTGTAAACAGCGAGCCAGCTGCCAAACCAAACCATGTTACCCGGACTACAGATCAGCTCTCGGGTAATGTGAGAACACAATGTTGTGCTTTGCCGTGCTCACACCTGAGATGAAAACACCGCTGGGTTGTTTCCTTTTTCAGCAGACGGAGTGACAGTGCTTCAAACAACAGCTCCATTTACACATAGAGAGTAACTGAGGTAACTAACTCATGCACAAGGTCGTATAAGGCATGCATGAGGCAACTGTTAAAAAGTACGACGTCCAGTAAGTAAAAAGGTAAAAAAAAGCTTTTGTTACATAGCGAATCCAACATGGCCTAGAATATTACTGATCAAGAGCAACAGATGTAACGTGACGGGTGTGTTCTCTATACATTTGTGTGAAGAAAAGGCCGCTGGCCTCATATCAACAGGTATACTGTAGGCTATAAAACCACTGTGGCAGTTTCACCTCATCTCCCGCTCCTCGTGCTGGGTGAGTAGAGTGCTGTAGAAGTTCTCCAGTGTCAGCTTGGCCACAGTCACCCTCTCTCGGGTGTGATTGCTCATGGGAAGGGCAGCTGCAGTCTCCACCGTCATGGCCATACTATCCTGGAAGACAACATCAAAAACAACAACAACATCAGGTTGTGCACAGCAGTCCAGTCACTGCTTCTACTGGTGCGGTAAGTGTCCATTGGTCAATGATTTTACCATCAATTCAGTCCTCTGTAAAACATTTTAACCGGCCAGAGAGGAGTTTTACCTGAAGGACTTAAAGCGTGCAGGCTCCCCAACACACCAGTCAAAATCAGTAGTGCAGGGACCACCCACCAACACAGACAGCTATACCTGTGTGTCTGCCCTCTACAATCTCTAAAGTGCCAATAATCACAGGAATCAACGCTGACTAACTGTGCAACACAGATCATGTCCAACATGATATAATGTCCTATTAAAGGAGTACTAGGAAGGACAAGCAACAGTTAAAAACAATAATGGGAAAAATTGAAGCAGCAAAGCCCAAGATATTCTGACTTGTATTACCTTGTGTGTGTGCGTGTGTGTGTGTGTGTGTGTGTGTATCAAGCTCTAAAAACGCTAAATCCTACACTTCCCAGAATGCAATTTGATAGCGTCTTTCACTAGACCCTCCATTCCTGGCAGATACCCATGTCTTTCAAACTGTGATGACATCATCGGGGTTATTTTTTCCTATTTTAAAAAGTGCTGTCCAGAAACATTAGTACAACTTTTGAGTTTGAGCTGAGTAGTGCTATGTATGATGAATTAACTGATCTTAATGTGTAAAATCGGTTGAGTGCCCCTTTAAACGTAATATTTATGAAGTCCTTAAGACTTTCAAATCCAAAAGAATATCTACATGTTTGACTTTTTCCCCCCTTCAGTGTTATCAATTTTTACATTTTAACGAGTGCAGCTCTCAAACAGATCCCTTGACCACAGACTAACGGGCGTCGGATCCTTGGTTCTAAAATATTCCTGGGACTGGAATCCTGTGCTGGTCTGCAGGGTTTCATTCCAGGAACTAATCAGTGAAATTGCCACAGATCTTTCTCAGTATGCATTCATTTAGCATCTTTACACAGCTCTGATATCAAACTGATCTGAGGAGCATTCATTTTCAAGAACACAGCACATAGGAACAGCACTTTAGTGAAAGGATTGAGCTCTCCCAGGCAATTTGGGAACTACTTTCTCTAGAAGGGCACGTATCGACATCTTGGATTTGATGTGAAGCCCTTGTGTGGGTGGAATGAAAGCCACAGAGAGTAGAAGAAACACACGCATACAGTGGCTAGACAAAAGTAAGTCAACCCCTTGGATTTCTCTGCATTTTTGCATAGTTCAGTCATAAAACGTGGTCTGATATTCTTCACATTTACAATAATGGAGAGGCTACACGTGCCTTGAAAAAGGTAACATAAAAACAATTGCATGT